>NC_057800.1:500413456-500713456 GCF_018294505.1 Triticum aestivum | reverse complement strand
TTGTAGACCGACAGCGGAAGCGTTAGCACAACGCGGTTGATGTAGTCGTACGTCTTCACGGCCCGACCGATCAAGCACCGAAACTACAGCACCTCCGAGTTTTAGCACACGTTCAGCTCGATGACGATCCCCGGACTCCGATCCAGCAAAGTGTCGGGGAAGAGTTCTATCAGCACGACGGCGTGGTGACGATCTTGATGTTCTACCGTCGCAGGGCTTCGCCTAAGCACCGCTACAATATTATCGAGGATTATGGTGGAAGGGGGCACCACACACGGCTAAGAAAACGATCACGTGAATCAACTTGTGTGTCTAGAGGTGCCCCCTGCCCCCGTATATAAAGGAGCAAGGGGGAGGAGGCCGGCCCTAGGAGGGGCGCGCCAGGGAGTAGGATTCCTACTCCTAGTTAGAGTAGGTTTCCTCCTTTCCTAGTCCAACTAGGAGAAGGGGGGAAAGGGGGGAAGAGGGGAAGGAAGGGAGAGAGGGGCCGCGCCCCAAACCCCTTGTCCAATTTGGACTGGGCTTGGGAGGGGCGCACGCCACCTCCTGGTCCTTTCCACTAAGGCCCATTGCTTCTTCCTCGTATTTCCGTGACTCCCCGGTACCTTCGAAAATACCCGAATCACTCGGAACCTTTCCGATGTCCGAATATAGTCGTCCAATATATCAATATTTACGTCTCGACCATTTCGAGACTCCTCGTCATGTCCCCGATCTCATCCGGGACTCCGAACTCCTTCGGTACATCAAAACTCATAAACTCATAATATAACTGTCATCGAAACCTTAAGCGTGCAGACCCTACGGGTTCGAGAACAATGTAGACATGACTGAGACATGTCTCCGGTCAATAACCAATAGCGGAACCTGGATGCTCATATTGGCTCCCACATATTCTACGAAGATCTTTATCGGTCAGACCCCGTAACAACATACGTTGTTCCCTTTGTCATCGGTATGTTCCTTGCCCGAGATTCGATCGTTGGTATCTCAATACCTAGTTCAATATCGTTACCAGCAAGTCTCTTTACTCGTTTCGTAATACATAATCTCGCAACTAACTCATTAGTTGCAATGCTTGCAAGGCTTATGTGATGTGCATTACCGAGAGGGCCCAGAGATACCTCTTCGACAAACGGAGTGACAAATCCTAATCTCGAAATACGCCAACCCAACATGTACCTTTGGAGACACCTGTAGAGCTCCTTTATAATCACCCAGTTACGTTGTGACATTTGGTAGCACACAAAGTGTTCCTCCGGCAAACGGGAGTTGCATAATCTCATAGTCATAGGAACATGTATAAGTCATGAAGAAAGCAATAGCAACATACTAAACGATCAGGTGCTAAGCTAATGGAATGGGTCATGTCAATCACATCATTCTTCTAATGATGTGATCCCGTTAATCAAATAACAACTCTTTTGTTCATGGTTAGGAAACATAACCATCTTCGATTAACGAGCTAGTCAAGTAGAGGCATACTAGTGACACTCTATTTGTCTATGTATTCACACATGTATTATGTTTCCAGTTAATACAATTCTAGCATGAATAATAAACATTTATCATGATATAAGGAAATAAATAATAACTTTATTATTGCCTCTAGGGCATATTTCCTTCACCGACCGATCAAGCACCAAAACTACGGCACCTCCGAGTTCTAGCACACGTTCAGCTCGATGATGATACCCGAACTCCGATCCAGCAAAGTGTCGAGGAAGAGTTCTGTCAGCACGACGGCGTGGTGACGATCTTGATGTTCTACCATCACAGGGCTTCGCCTAAGCACCGCTACAATATTATCGAGGATTATGGTGGAGGGGGGCATCGCAGACGGCTAAGAGAATGATCACGAAGATCAACTTGTGTGTCTAGAGGTGCCCCCTGCCCCCGTATATAAAGGAGCAAGGGGGGAGGCCGGCCGGCCCTTGGGGCGCGCCAAGGAGGGGGGAATCCTCCTACTAGTAGGAGTAGGACTCCCCTTTCCTAGTCCAACTAGGAAGAGAGAAGGGGGAAGGAAAGAGAGGGAGAGGGAGAGGGAAAGAGGGGCCGCGCCCCCCTCCCCTAGTCCAATTCGGACTCCTCATGGGAGGGGGCGCGCCACCTCCTGGGCTGCTGCCCTCTCTCTCCCCTCGGGCCCACTAAGGCCCAATACTTCCCCGGGGGGTTCCGGTAACCCTTCCGGCACTCCGGTTTTCACCGAAATCACCCGAAACACTTTCGGTGTCCGAATATAGCCCTCCAATATATCGATCTTTATGTCTCGACCATTTCGAGACTCCTCGTCATGTCCGTGATCATATCCGGGACCCGAACAACCTTCGGTACATCAAAATATATAAACTCATAATGAAACTGTCATCGTAACGTTAAGCGTGCGGACCCTACGGGTTCGAGAATAATGTAGACATGACCGAGACACGTCTCCGGTCAATAACCAATAGAGGAACCTGGATGCTCATATTGGCTCCTACATATTCTACGAAGATCTTTATCGGTCAGACCGCATAACAACATACGTTGTTCCCTTTGTCATCGGTATGTTACTTGCCCGAGATTCGATTGTCGGTATCTCAATACCTAGTTCAATCTCGTTATCGGCAAGTCTCTTTACTCGTTCCGTAATACATCATCTCGCAACTAACTCATTAGTTGCATTGCTTGCAAGGCTTAAGTGATGTGCATTACCAAGAGGGCCCAGAGATACCTCTCCGACAATCGGAGTGACAAATCCTAATCTCGAAATACGCCAACCCAACAAGTACCTTCGGAGACACCTATAGAGCACCTTTATAATCACCCAGTTACGTTGTGATGTTTGGTGGCACACAAAGTGTTCCTCCGGTAAAGGGGAGTTGCATAATCTCATAGTCATAGGAACATGTATAAGTCATGAAGAAAGCAATAGCAACAAACTAAATGATCAAGTGCTATGCTAACGGAATGGATCAAGTCAATCACATCATTCTCCTAATGATGTAATCCCGTTAATCAAATGACAACTCATGTCTATGATTAGGAAACATAACCATCTTTGATCAACAAGCTAGTCAAGTAGAGGCATACTAGTGACACTCTGTTTGTCTATGTATTCACACATGTATTATGTTTCCGGTTAATACAATTCTAGCATGAATAATAAACATTTATCATGATATAAGGAAATAAATAATAATTTTATTATTGCCTCTAGGGCATATTTCCTTCAGTCTCCCACTTGCACTAGAGTCAATAATCTAGTTCACATCGCCATGTGATTTAACACCAATAGTTCACATCACCATGCGATTAACACCCATAGTTCACATCGTCATGTGACCAACACCCTAAGGGTTTACTAGAGTCAATAATCTAGTTCACATCACTATGTGATTAACACCCAAAGAGTACTAAGGTGTGATCATGTTTTGCTTGTGAGAGAAGTTTAGTCAACGGGTCTGCCACATTCAGATCCGTAAGTATTTTGCAAATTTATATGTCAACAATGCTCTATACGGAGCTATTCTAGCTAATTGCTCCCACTTTCAATATGTATCCAGATTGAGATTTAGAGTCATCTGGACCAGTGTCAAAATTTGTATCGACGTAACCCTTTACGATGAACCTTTTTGTCACCTCCATAATCGAGAAACATATCCTTATTTCACTAAGGATAATTTGACCGTTGTCCAGTGATCTACTCCTAGATCACTATTGTACTCCCTTGCCAAAAACAGTGTCGGGTATACAGTAGATCTGGTACACAGCATGGCATATTTTATAGAACCTATGGCCAAGGCATAGGGAATGACTTTCATTCTCTCTCTATCTTCTGCCGTGGTCGGGTTTTGAGTCTTACTCAACTTCACACCTTGTAACACAGGCAAGAACTCTTTATTTCACTGTTCCATTTTGAACTACTTCAAAATCTTGTCAAGGTATGTACTCATTGAAAAACTTATCAAGCGTCTTGCTCTATCTCTATAGATCTTGATGCTCAATATGTAAGCAGCTTCACCGAGGTCTTTCTTTAAAAAAACTCCTTTCAAACACTCCTTTATGCTTTGCAGAATAATTCTACATTATCTCCAATCAACAATATGTTATTCACATATACTTATCAGAAATGATGTAGTTCTCCCACTCACTTTCTTGTAAATACAGGCTTCACTGCAAGTCTGTATAAAACTATATGCTTTGATCAACTTATCAAAGCGTATATTCCAACTCCGAGATGCTTGCACCAGTCCAAAGATGGATCGTTGGAGCTTGCATATTTTGTTAGCACCTTTAGGATTGACAAAACTTTCTTGTTGCATCATATACAACTCTTCTTTAATAAATCTATTAAGGAATGTAGTTTTGTTTATCCACTTTCCAGATTTCATAAAATGCGGCAATTGCTAACATGATTCGGACAGACTTAAGCATAGATATGAGTGAGAAACTCTCATCGTAGTCAACACCTTGAACTTGTCGAAAACCTTTTTGCGACAATTCTAGCTTTTGTAGATAGTGACACTACTATCAGCGTCCGTCTTCCTCTTGAAGATCCATTTAATATCAATGGCTCGCCGATCAATGGGCAAGTCAATCAAAGTCCATACTTTGTTCTCATACATGGATCTCATCTCAGATTTCATGGCCTCAAGCCATTTCGCGGAATCCGGGCTCATCATCGCTTCCTCATAGTTCGTAGGCTCGTCATGGTCAAGTAACATGACCCCCAGAACAAGATTACCGTACCACTCTGGTGTGGATCTCACTCTGGTTTACCTACGAGGTTCGGTAGTAACTTGATCTGAAGTTACATGATCATCATCATTAGCTTCCTCACTAATTGGTGTAGTAATCACAGGAACAGATTTTTGTGATGAACTACTTTCCAATAAGGGAGCAGGTACAGTTACCTCATCAAGTTCTACTTTCCTCCCACTCACTTCTTTCGAGAGAAACTCCTTTTCTAGAAAGGGTCCATTCCAAGCAACGAATATATTGCCTTCGGATCTGTGATAGAAGGTGTACCCAACATTTTCTTTCGGGTATCCTATGAAGACGCACTTCTCCGATTTGGGTTAGAGCTTATCAGGTTGAAACTTTTTCACATAAGCATTGCAACCTCAAACTTTAAGAAACGACAGCTTAGGTTTCTTGCCAAACCCTAGTTCATACGGTGTCGTCTCAATGGATTTGGATGGTGCCCTATTTAACGTGAATGCAGCTGTCTCTAATGCATAACCCCAAAACGATAGTGGTAGATCGGTAAGAGACATCATAGATCGCACCATATCTAATAAAGTACGCTTATGACGTTCGGACACACCATTATACTGTGGTGTTCCAGGTGGCGTGAGTAGTGAAACTATTTCACATTGTTTTTAACTGGAGGCCAAACTCGTAACTCAAATATTTTACTTCTGCGATCGTATCATAGAAACTTTCATTTTTGTTACGATGATTCTCCACTTCACTCTGAAATTCTTTGAACTTTTCAAATGTTTCAGACTTGTGTTTCATCAAGTAGATATACTCATATCTGCTCAAATCATCTGTGAAGATCAGAAAATAATGATACCTGCCGCGAGCTTCAATATTCATCGGACCACATACATCAGTATGCATGATTTCCAACAAATATGTTGCTTGCTGCATTGTTCTGGAGAACGAAGTCTTAGTCATCTTGCCCATGAGGCATGGTTCGCAAGCATCAACTGATTCATAATCAAGTGATTCCAAAAGTCCATCAGCATGGAGTTTCTTCATGCGCTTTACACCAATATGGCCTAAACGGCAGTGCCATAAATAAGTTGCACTATCATTATTAACTTTGCATCTTTTGGTTTCAATATTATGAATATGTGTATCACTACGATCGAGATCCAACGAACCATTTCCATTGGGTGTGTAACCATATATGTAAACAGAATAACAATTTATTCTCTTACTTAAATGAATAACCGTATTGCAATAAACATGATTAAATCATATTCATGCTCAATGCAAACACCAAATAACACTTATTTGGGTTTAACACTAATCCCGAAAGTATAGGGAGTGTGCGATGATGATCATATCAATCTTGGAACCACTTCCAACACACATCGTCACTTCACCCTTAACTAGTCTCTGTTCATTCTGCAACTCCCGTTTCGAGTTACTACTCTTAGCAACTGAACCAGTATCAAATACCGAGGGGTTGCTATGAACACTAGTAAAATACACATCAATAATCTGTATATCAAATATACCTTTATTCACTTTGCCATCCTTCTTATCCGCCAAATGCTTGGGGCAGTTCCGCTTCCAGTGACCAGTCCCTTTGCAGTAGAAGCACTTAGTCTCAGGCTTAGGATCAGACTTGGGCTTCTTCACTTGAGCAGCAACTTGCTTGCCGTTCTTCTTGAAGTTCCCCTTCTTCCCTTTGCCATTTTCTTGAAACTAGTGGCCTTGTCTACCATCAACACTTGATATTTTTCTTGATTTCTACCTTCGTCGATTTCAGCATTACGAAGAGCTTGGGAATCGTTTCCGTTATCCCTTGCATATCATAGTCATCACGAAGTTCTACTAACTTGGTGATGGTGACTAGAGAATTCTGTCAATCACTATTTTATCTGGAAGATTAACTCCCACTTGATTCAAGCGATTGTAGTACCCAGATAATCTGAGCACATGCTCACTGCTTGAGCTATTCTCCTCCATCTTTTAGCTATAGAACTTGTTGGAGACTTCATATCTCTCAACTCGGGTATTTACTTGAAATATTACTTCAACTCCTGGAACATCTCATATGGTCCATGACGTTCAAAACGTCTTTGAAATCCCGATTCTAAGTTGTTAAGCGTGGTGCACTAAACTATCAAGTAGTCATCATATTGAGCTAGCCAAACGTTCATAACGTCTGCATATGCTCCTGCAATAGGTTAGTCACCTAGCGGTGCATCAAGGACATAATTCTTCTATGCAGCAATGAGGATAAACCTCAGATCACAGATCCAATCCGCATCATTGCTACTAACATTTTTCAACTTAGTTTTCTCTAGGAACATATAAAAATTAAATGGGGAGCAACATCGCGAGCTATTGATCTACAACATAGATATGCTAATACTACCAGGACTAAGTTCATGATAAATTAAAGTTCAATTAATCATATTACTTAAGAACTCCCATTTAGATAGACATCCCTCTAATCATCTAAGTGGTCACATGATCCAAATCAAATGAACCATAACCGATCATCACGTGAAATGGAGTAGCTTTCAATGGTGAACATCATTATGTTGATCATATCTACTATATGATTCACGCTCGACCTTTCGGTCTCAGTGTTCCGAGGCCATATCTGCATATGCTAGGCTCGTCAAGTTTAACCTGAGTATTCTGCGTGTGCAAAACTGGCTTGCACCCGTTGTAGACGGACGTAGAGCTTATCACACCTGATCATCACGTGGTGTCTGGGCACGACGAACTTTGGCAACGGTGCATACTCAGGGAGAACACTTATACCTTGAAATTTTAGTAAGGGATCATCTTATAAAGCTACCGTCGAACTAAGCAAAATAAGATGCATAAAAGATAAACATCATATGCAATCATAATATGTGACATGATATGGCCATGATCATCTTGCGCCTTTGATCTCCATCTCCAAAGTACTGTCATGATCTTCATCATCACCGGCATGACACCACGATCTCCATCATCTTGATCTATATCAATGTGTCGTCACATGGTCGTCTCGCCAACTATTGCTCTTGCAACTATTGCTATCGCATAGCGATAAAGTAAAGCAATTATTTGGCGCTTGCATCTTATGCAATAAAGAGACAACCATAAGGCTTCTGCCAGTTCTCGATAACTTCAACAAAACATGATCATCTTATACAAAAACTTATATCTCATCACGTCTTGACCATATCACATCACAACATGCCCTGCACAAACAAGTTAGACATCCTCTACTTTGTTGTTGCACGTTTTACGTGGCTGCTACAGGCTTAGCAAGAACCGTTCTTACCTACGCATGAAAACCACAACGATAGTTTGTCAAGTTGGTGTTGTTTTAACCTTCGCAAGGACCGGGCGTAGCCACACTTGGTTCAACTAAAGTTGGAGAAACTGACACCCGCCAGCCACCTGTGTGCAAAGCACGTCGGTAGAACCAGTCTCGCGTAAGCGTACGCGTAATGTCGGTCCGGGGCGCTTCATCCAACAATACCGCCGAACCAAAGTGTGACATCCTGGTAAGCAGTATGACTTATATCGCC
This sequence comes from Triticum aestivum, assembly GCF_018294505.1. Classification (NCBI taxonomy): domain Eukaryota; kingdom Viridiplantae; phylum Streptophyta; class Magnoliopsida; order Poales; family Poaceae; genus Triticum; species Triticum aestivum. The sequence continues at coordinate 500,705,201 of NC_057800.1, read as the reverse complement.
CACAACTCACTTGTGTTCAACTCGTGCACAACATCAACGCATAAAACCTAGGCTCGGATGCCACAGTTGGGGAACGTAGTAATTTCAAAAAATTTCCTACGCACACGCAAGATCATGGTGATGCATAGCAACGAGAGGGGAGAGTGTTGTCCACGTACCCTCGTAGACCGAAAGCGGAAGCGTTAGCATAACGCAGTTGATGTAGTCGTACGTCTTCACGGCCCGACCGATCAAGCACCGAAACTACGGCACCTCCGAGTTCTAGCACTCGTTCAGCTCGATGACGATCCCCGGACTCCGATCCAGCAAAGTGTCGGGGAAGAGTTCCGTCAGCACGACGGCGTGGTGACGATCTTGATGTTCTACCATCGCAGGGCTTCGCCTAAGCACCGCTACAATATTATCGAGGATTATGGTGGAGGGGGGCACCGCACACGGCTAAGAGAATGATCACGAAGATCAACTTGTGTGTCTAGAGGTGCCCCCCTGCCCCCGTATATAAAGCAGCAAGGGGGGAGGCCGGCTGGCCCTTGGGGCGTGCCAAGGAGGGGGAGTCCTCCTCCTAGTAGGAGTAGGACTCCCCTTTCCTAGTCCAACTAGGAAGAGAGAAGGGGGAAGGAAAGAGAGGGAGAGGGAGAGGGAAAGAGGGGCCGCGCCCCCCTCCCCTAATCCAATTCGGACTCCTCATGGGAGGGGGCGCGCCACCTCCTGGGCTGCTGCCCTCTCTCTCTCCCCTCAGGCCCACTAAGGCCCAATACTTCCCCGGGGGGTTCCGGTAACCCTTCCGGCACTCTGGTTTTCTCCGAAATCACCCGAAACACTTCCGGTGTCCGAATATAGCCATCCAATATATTGATCTTTATGTCTTGACCATTTCGAGACTCCTCGTCATGTCCGTGATCATATCCAGGACTCCGAACAACCTTCGGTACATCAAAATATATAAACTCATAATGAAACTGTCATCGTAACGTTAAGCGTGCGGACCCTACGGGTTCGAGAACAATGTAGACATGACCGAGACACGTCTCCGGTCAATAACCAATAGCGGAACCTGGATGCTCATATTGGCTCCGACATATTCTACGAAGATCTTTATCGGTCAGACCGCATAACAACATACGTTGTTCCCTTTGTCATCGGTATGTTACTTGCCCGAGATTCGATCATCGGTATCTCAATACCTAGTTCAATCTCATTATCGGCAAGTCTCTTTACTAGTTCCGTAATACATCATCTCGCAACTAACTCATTAGTTGCATTGCTTGCAAGGCTTAAGTGATGTGCATTACCGAGAGGGCCCAAAGACACCTCTCCGACAATCGGAGTGACAAATCCTAATCTCGAAATACGCCAACCCAACAAGTACCTTCGGAGACACCTGTAGAGCACCTTTATAATCACCCAGTTACGTTGTGACGTTTGGTGGCACACAAAGTGTTCCTCCGGTAAACAGGAAATGCATAATCTCATAGTCATAGGAACATGTATAAGTCATGAAGAAAGCAATAGCAACAAACTAAAGGATCAAGTGCTATGCTAACGGAATGGATCAAGTCAATCACATCATTCTCCTAATGATGTGATCCCGTTAATCAAATGACAACTCATGTCTATGGTTAGGAAACATAACCATCTTTGCTCAACGAGCTAGTCAAGTAGAGGCATACTAGTGGCACTCCGTTTGTCTATGTATTCACACATGTATTATGTTTCCGGTTAATACAATTCTAGCATGAATAATTAAAATTTATCATGATATAAGGAAATAAATAATAATTTTATTATTGCCTCTAGGGCATATTTCCTTCAGAAAGATCCATGTCAGGGGGCCCAGCACCTGTCCACGAGGGTGGGGGGTGCGCCCTACCCCCCTGGGCGCGCCCCCTGCCTCGTGGGCCCTCTGACGCTCCACCGACCACAACCTTGACTCCATATATTCACTTTCGGGGAGAAAAATAACCAGAGAGAAGGATTCATCGCGTTTTACGATACGGAGCCGCCGCCAAGCCCTAAACTCTCTCGGGAGGGCTGATCTGGAGTCCGTTCGGGGCTCCGGAGAGGGGAATCCATCGCCATCGTCATCATCAACCTTCCTCCATCACCAATTTCATGATGCTGACCGCCGTGTGTGAGTAATTCCATCATAGGCTTGCTGGACGGTGATGGGTTGGATGAGATTTATCATGTAATCGAGTTAGTTTTGTTAGGGTTTGATCCCTAGTATCCATTATGTTCTGAGATTGATGTTGCTATGACTCTGTTATGCTTAATGCTTGTCACTAGGGCCCGAGTGCCATGATTTCAGATCTGAACATATTATGTTTTCATCAATATATGAGATTTCTTGATCCTATCTTGCAAGTCTATAGTCACCTATTATGTGTTATGATCTGTTAACCCCGAAGTGACAATAATCGGGATACTTACCTGTGATGACCGTAGTTTGAGGAGTTCATGTATTCAGTATGTGTTAATGCTTTGGTCCGGTACTCTATTAAAAGGAGGCCTTAATATCCCTTAGTTTCCACTAGGACCCCATTGCCACGGGAGGGTAGGACAAAAGATGTCATGCAAGTTCTTTTCCATAAGCACGTATGACTATATTCGGAATACATGCCTACATTACATTGATGAACTGGAGCTTGTTCTATGTCACCCTAGGTTATGACTGTTACATGATCGATCGCATCCGACATAATTCTCCATCACCGATCCAATGCCTATGAGCTTTTCCATATATTGTTCTTCTCTTATTTACTTTTCCACTGCTACTGTTACAATCACTACAAAACCCAAAAAATTTACTTTTGCTACCGTTACCTTTTGCCACTGTTACCACTATTATCATATTACTTTGCTACTAAACACTTTGCTACAGATATTAAGTTTCCAGGTGTGGTTGAATTGACAACTTAGCTGCTAATACTTGAGAATATTATTTGGCTCCCCTTGTGTCGAATCAATAAATTTGGGTCGAATACTCTACCCTCGAAAACTGTTGCGATCCCCTATACTTATGGGTTATCAGACCACACAAGGGCTTATATAGCCTGATGATGAACTCCCGAGGTTGGTCACCGACGTGGCCTTCCATCGGGGGAGGAGACGCCGGCGGGGGCGCCACCAAGGCACCGCCCCGCCCTCCTCTTCCCTGAGCACCGCGGTGTCCACGGCCTCGTCGTCTTCCTCCCCCCTCGCGGCTAGCTCCTCCACCTCAGGGTCCGGGGGAGGAGGGTCGCGTTATCGAGCAGAAGCACTCGCCGCCGTCGCCGAGACGCCACCGCGCCCTCGCCCTCTCACCATGACCAGAAGGAAAGGGTTGCGGGGAAGGAGAAGAGGAAGTGTGTGCAGAGAGGCACCACTCCTGCCCCTTTTTATAGGGAAACGGGGCAGGGGCTGGCCCCTCATGTGGGAAACGGCCGCCCCGCTCCTCCAATACGGCCTCTCTACACACTCTGCGGCTCTGAGAGTCGAGGCCGACCCTCTGCTCCAACCATCGGTGCTCGGTTTCCAGCCTTGGCACTCCTCCCCATGCCCTCCACATCCACCACGTACCACGCCCAATGCATGAGGAACACATGGCAGGTATGTGCGGAACAGGAGGCAATTGGGATGGCAGTTTCCGCCCTATGATCGTGGGGCGAGAAGAATCCGCAGGCCATGATCAAAGTTCCTCCACAACATTGCGCATGACGCACGGTGAAACCGGAAACCGGCCTCTTTAGCAACCCTCGCCTATGCACTTATTAGGCCCTACCCCGACGTCGCTCGACAGCATGTTTGGGGCAGGCCCGGGGCTTCTGTCAGTGGAACAATCCCTAGTTCTCTTGCCCAGACTGTGCACAGGCACGGGAACGAGATTAAAGCTCCAGCCCAAGTCAGAGTACAAGAAACCAAGAGATTTGAAGGACCAACATGCAGATCAGAGGGACCAAGGATGAGCCAAGGAAGCAGGATATCATCAAGAGAAAAGCCTTCCCTTGCCGGGCAGGTGAGGCCGATCCCAGAAGTAGACAACCAAGTCGTCTTGGTAGGGCCTGCCGGGGATCATGGAGGCAAAACCGCCTCACCAACCACTCCACCACGACCCACATCATCAATCAATGCAATGTCAAGCTGCAAAGTGATTAAGTGGCAGCCATTCGCCACATGGCAGCCATTTCCTACAAGAGAAACCCATAGATGACACCCGTCTTGCGACGTGTCCAGAGAACAGGCATGGAGCTGGCGAGATAGCCCGGCAAGCCTTGCCGGGCAACCAATGATTTGACGTTAAGCAGCGCATTTAATGCATCCTATCAGCCTATAGAGTTAGGTATGATAGCACTATTTGTTATCTTATCAGTGCATAATGACTACTTGGCCATTGTGGTTACCCCTTGATCTATAAAAGGAGGCCCATGGCAACCGTAGAAAGGGTTAGAAGGTTGGATAACTCACACCCCCATACGCGCATAGTCACTGCTGCCTGAGGCAACCTTGCGGGGCAAGTGTACTACGCATCACCACCACCTTTTCCACCATCAATCCACCAAAGCAGGAGTAGGGTTTTACGCCTCACGGCGGCCCGAACCTGAGTAAATTGCCCGCGTGATCTTTGTTGTGCTGCCCCACGCTGGTCTGCTCTTTGTGCAACGCGTCGCCCCCCTGTCGAACCAGCAAGGGACCTCCTGGTCCCATAGGTGGTCGTGGTTTCCCGCGACATATAGATAGATATGAAGATAAGTAAATAACAAAATAAAGTAAATATAAATATATTACAGCAAGGTATTTTTGGATTTTTGATTTTATAGATCTGAAAATAATATGATGAAAAATAGACCCGGGGGCCATAGGTTTCACTAGAGACTTCTCTCTCGAAGAAAGCATACGGTAGGTAAACAAATTACTATTGAGCAACTGATAGAAAAGCGCAAAGTTATGACGATATCTAAGGCAATGATCATGAATATAGGCATCACGTCCGTGACAAGTAGACCGACTCCTGCATGTATCTAATACTATTACTCCACACATTGACCGACTCCTGCCTTCATCTAGAGTATTAAGTTCATAACAATAGAGTAACGCCTTAAGCAAGACGACATGATGTAGAGGGATAAACTCAAGCAATATAATATAAACACCATCTTTTTTATACTTAATGGCAACAATACAATACATGCCTCACTGCCCCTTCTGTCACTGGATGAGGACACCACAAGATTGAACCCATCACAAAGCACCTCTCCCATTGCAAGAAAAACCAATCTAGTAGGACAAACCAAATCGATAGATGGAGAGAAATACTAAGCTATCTTAATCATGCATAAAAGAGTTCATAGAAGACTCAAATAATATTCATAGATAATTTGATCATAAATCCACAATTCATCAGATCTCAACAAACGCACCGCAAAAGAAGTTACATTGAATAGATCTCCAAGAACATCGAGGAGAACATTGTATTGAAGATCAAAGAGAGAGAATAAGCCATCTAGCTACCAGCTATGGATCCTTACATCTGTGGTAAACTACTCACGCTTCATCGGAAGGGCAGCAAGGTTGATGTAGAGGCCCTCCGTGATAGAATCCCCCTCCGGCGGAGTGCCGAAAAAGGCCCCAAGATGGGATCTCATGGGAACAGAAGCTTGTGGTGGTGGAAAAGTATTTTTTGTGTCTCTTCTGACGTAAGGGGAATATTTGAGGATTTATAGTGCAAAGATTAGGGCTGGAAGGGCTACGAGGGGCCCACAAGCCAGGCACCCCCCATGGGCGCCCCCATGGCTTGTGGCTGATATGTCTCCAACGTATCTATAATTTATGAAGCATTCATGCTATTATATTATCTGTTTTGGATGTTTATGGGCTTTATTAAACACTTTTTTATTATTTTGGGGACTAACATATTAACCCAGAGCCCATGCCAGTTCCTATTTTTTCCCTTGTTTCAGTGTTTCGCAGAAAAGGAATATCAAACGGAGTCCAAACGGAATGAAACCTTCGGGAGAGTTATTTTTGGAATGGAAGCAATCCAGAAGACTTGGGGTGTACGTAAGGGAAGCAACAAGGAAGGCACGAGGCAGTGGGGCGCGCCCACCCTCCTAGGCGCGCCCTCCACCCTTGTGGGCCCCTCATGGCCCCCTGACGTATTTCTTCCTCCTATATATACCCATATACCCTAAAAACATCAGGGAGCACAATAGATCGGGAGTTCCGCCGCCAGAAGCCTCCGTAGCCACCGAAAACCAATCTAGACCCGTTCCGACACCCTGCCAGAGGGGGGAGGAGAATCCCTCTCCGGTGGCCATCTTCATCATCCTGGTGCTCTCCATGACGAGGAGGGAGTAGTTCTCCCTCGGGGCTGAGGGTATGTACCAGTAGCTATGTGTTTGATCTCTCTCTCTCATGTTCTTGAGGTGATACGATCTTGATGTAGCGCGAGCTTTGCTATTATAGTTGGATCTTATGATGTTTCTCCCCCTCTACTCTCTTGTAAAGAATTGAGTTTTCCCTTTGAAGTTATCTTATTGGATTGAGTCTTTAAGGATTTGAGAACACTTGATGTATGTCTTGCGTGGGATACCCGTGGTGACAATGGGGTATTCTATTGATCCACTTGATGTATGTTTTGGTGATCAACTTGTGGGTTCCGCCCATGAACCTATGCATAGGGGTTGGCACACATTTTCGTCTTGACTCTCCGGTAGAAACTTTGGGGCACTCTTTGAGGTTCTATGTGTTGGTTGAATAGATGAATCTGAGATTGTGTGATGCATATCGTATAATCATACCCACGGATACTTGAGGTGACATTGGAGTATCTAGGTGACATTAGGGTTTTGGTTGATTTGTGTCTTAAGGTGTTATTCTAGTACGAACTCTACGGCTGTTTGTGACACTTATAGGAATAGCCCAACGGATTGATTGGAAAGAATAACTTTGAGGTGGTTTTGTACCCTACCATAATCTCTTCGTTTGTTCTCCTCTATTAGTGACTTTGGAGTGACTCTTTGTTGCATGTTGAGGGATAGTTATGTGATCCAATTATGTTATTATTGTAGAGAGAACTTGCACTAGTGAAAGTATGAACTCTAGGCCTTGTTTCAACGCATTGCAATACCGTTTAAGCTCACTTTTATCATTAGTTACCTTGCTGTTTTTATATTTTCAGATTACAAAAACCATTATCTACTATCCATATTGCACTTGTATCACCATCTCTTCGCCGAACTAGTGCACCTATACAATTTGTCATTGTATTGGGTGTGTTGGGGACACAAGAGACTCTTTGTTATTTGGTTGCAGGGTTGCTTGAGAGAGACCATCTTCATCCTACGCCTCTTACGGATTGATAAACCTTAGGTCATCCACTTGAGGGAAATTTGCTACTGTCCTACAAACCTCTGCACTTGGAGGCCCAACAACGTCTACAAGAAGAAGGTTGTGTAGTAGACATCAGTGGCCACCTCGTAGGTCTTGAGGCCTCCTCTCCAAGTCTCATGGGTTTCTTCTGGTCCAAGAAAAATAATCGTAAAGTGTTATTGCGTTTGGACTCCGTTTGATATTCCTTCTCAGTAGAAGTCAAAAACAAGGAAAAAACAGAAACTGGCACTCAGTAGTAGGTTAATAAGTTAGTCCAAATAATAATATAAAATAGCATATTAATGCATATAAAACATCCAAAATAGATAATATAATAGCATGGAACAGTCAAAAAATATAGATACATTGGAGACATATCAACAAGCTCTTTGTTTCTCTTTGCTTAAAAGCTTATTATTTCTCTTTTTGTTATAGCCACTATGCGAAATGTACAAACAAAGATAGAAATTGTGTATATGCGGGAACAATCTTGTGACACAAGAGATGATATGATGATACCAAGATGATATGGTATGTATGCAATGGAAGGTGTAGATCGATGATCACTAATGTGCACAAGTAACGCTGCCGGCAATACGCAATGGCTAGTCTCGATAGGCAAGTGACGCAAAATGGGCTAGGGGTTAGCAATACTATGGCAAGAAGAATGTACAATGATGGGATAACACGATACCAAGATGATATAGAGGTTACCGTTCTTGCGTACTGTTAGGGTGTCAAAATGGTGAAGGTGGTCGATGTCGAATCCTTGGCGAAGTTGAGTGGCGGTGTTGTCAATGTCGAACCATTCCTAGTTAGCAGAAACACCCTAGGAAATGAAAAAACCACAACTCAAAATCTCCAAGGGAAAATGTCAAATGGTGGTAGCGAAATGCGGTGGTGGTTTTGTGGAAACTCAATGGGATTGTGGAAGTGCAATGATGGGTTATGCGAGTCGCAGTTGAAGGAACCGTCCCTAAGTAGCCGAAATGCCTTAGGAGATACAATCCACAACTCAAACATGCTCAAACAAAAATTGGGTTAACTTGAGGTGGCCGAAATGTATGGTGGGCAAGGTTATGCGGAAGTTATGGTGGCGGTTAAGGAAGAGGTAACCATCCCTAAGTAGCGAAAACACCTTAGGAGACTCGAATCACTACTCAAGCAACCACTAATGCTATGGGGAACAAAATGGGTTAGGTTGCGTAAGTCGGTGCTGGTATAGCGGATGATGTGGTGAAGGCCCTAGGCAAAGATGCCAAAGTTCCAAAATTTTGATAGAGCCCAATGATGTTGGAAGTACTTTTGTGGGATGGGGGATGTCAATAGGTACAATACAAGGTAAAGAACGTCAAAATTGTACTCGAGATAAATTAGTTATGGCTGAAACAAAAGTTCAGCGAAGTTAGTTTTTACACATGTCGGACGTCCGAGAATTGTCGGACTTCCAAGGTTTTGGGTCTGGTTAGGGGGGGTCAGGTTTTCGGTGAGTTCCCGTCGTCCGGTGGTTCAGAAGGCTCCAGACATCTGAAAAAGTGTCGGACGTCCGACGAGTCTAGGTCAACTCGGGATTTCAGATCCGGGGTGCGATTTTAGGCGGAAAATGATGATTTTGGGGTCAAAATTGAGAAGATTTTGTGGATGGAAGGTGGGGAAACTTGTGGGGAAGCTATATCCACTCGAAACGCAACAAATCCATGGATCAAATTCAACAAAACATTATCAACCCAACAAATCACAAAAGAAATTGGGGCTATTTTTGTGGGGATTTTCGAATTAGGACGAAATCAACAAAATTAGGCTAGAAAAAGAGGGCTAGGGACTCAAAAACGTGATCAACATGGCTCATGTACCAAGATGATGTAGGGTGGAACCCTAGGGGTTGATATTTCATGGTTTGGAGGGGGGTTCCCGAAGAACACGATGAACACATGAGGGAAAACACGAGGGGAAACGAGAGGAAACACTCACACTACAAAAAAAGACACTTCTGTGATGATACGTGTTTGTCACAGTAGGTAATGTTTTCTGTCATGCATGTACATCCATGACAATTTTATGACATAATCAGGATAGTCATACATGTGCTGTCGTAGAAGTGTTCCATGACATTACCAAAATTATCATCACGGAAGTGTCCACTTCCATGACGATAAATCGCGCGTCATAGAAGTGCTTTCGTCAAGGGTGACCGACATGTGGCATCGACGGTAATGGGTCGCCGTTAAGCTATTGGGTCCGGTTTTGGATCCGATAACCCATTAACAGCCCGGACCAATGGGGATTTTCCACGTGTAAAATTCTCATTGGCTGGAGGAAACACATGTTGCTCAACGTTCGGACAGATGTCATCCACTCATTGGACAAGAGGCGCCTATGATATGTCGACATGTGGCACGGCCCAACAGAGGCCCATTCCAATGAAAAGGTCGGCCTAGCTTAAGGCCCACCATGTTTTGTCACACACTAGTGGGCTGGCCCGTTAACAACCTGCCATGTTTTGGGTCAAATTGAGTCCCATACCAGATCAGGCCCGTTCACAGCCTGCCGTGTTTTGGGCCAAATTACGGCCCATATCAGATCAAGCTCGTTAACAGGCCACTATTCTTTTGGGCCCATACTAAGACAGGTTTGTATTTCAGCCTGTTAAATGCATGTTTACCAGTTCGGCCCGGTAATAGTTTCAGCCTGTTTGCGGCCCATGGTGCATCTGGGACATTGTCGGCCCGGTTTAAATTTAGGCCATTTAACGGCCCATGTAGAAACTGGGCTATTTCTTGTCCGAAGTAACTTTAGGCCTCTTAACGGCCCGTAGTATTCGTGGATAAATTTCAGCCCAACTGGCCTATCGGCGTGTTAATGAGTGTAACAGTTAGGCCTAATTACAGCCCGCGTTGAATCCAGCCTACTTACAGCCCATCTGATAATGGCCGGTGACACTTTTAGGCCTATGGCTCGCGTAGATACCGGCCTGCTTACATCCCATAATTTTATTGGGCCAAACAGGCCCGAGACATATTTTGGCCTATTAACTGCACATCCTATTTGGGCCAAACATGGGCCTAAGGAAATTTTGGCATGTATTGGCCCGTGATTTTTTCGGCTCAACGCTAGCCCAATCTAGGTTTTAGCCTATTAAAAGCCCATGGTATTCTCCAGCCCTGTTGGATAGAACTTTACTCGGCCTGTTAAAGGCGGGAAACAACTATAGGTTTTGACCTGCTAATGACCCAAAATGATTATAGGCCCAGGTTTTGGCCCATATGAGTAACGGGCCGGCCTAAAGACCGACAACACTGAGATCCACTGAACCTTCCGTCCCAAATTACAGCATACCGACCAAGAATAAACCTAGACTATACAACAAAGAAATTATAGCATATTACATCCCCTCGGCATCAAAGTTCGGCGCCAGTGATAATAAAGGGCAACCAGACAGCAGATTACATAAACTGGGTAGGTCGCCACCAGTGGAAGTTAACAGGCGGACAAAATAATAGACGAACCAACAACACTTCAACACAGTTCAAGAAAGGTTAGCCCGGCCCAGGAGCTGCAGCGCAAGCAGCTTAGCAACCTGATGAGACTGTGCTTCTTTGGCGCTCATATCCACCAACTTAAGCTACATAGCATCAATAAACGTCCTGTACTTACGGTTAATCTTGCATAGAGATTGGAGTTCCAGTCATATTTGAGCGGAAGCATGTATTTCTGCTTGAATTTTAGACTAAAGAAGTCGAACAGATTCAGGCCGCGACTTCATCAAGCTTGTGTCACTGAGTAAGTTTGACACTACATCGATGTGACTTCGTGGTTGTATCCCTACCCTCAATATGTGTTGCCTTCTCCTCTGGAATATGTGTTAGAGGGACAAACAATGGGTTCGTCTCACTATCATTGTGGCAGTTCTTCCTAGCAGCAGTGTTGTCATCCTGAAAGAGAAACAAGCAGGTAGATAACAGGTTTTGCACATATAAGCATCAACGCTGTCAATTCATCTCATTTCTTTGTTAGAAATAAAGAGGCATGGTTTAAAATAGCATTAACATAATAGGCATTGTTCATAGTTAAGACGACAAGAAATGGCATTGTGCAGGAGCGGCCAGCTTCACCAGACCACTGGATTACAGATCAAGAACACAAGCATGTAGTTCTAAACAACATATAATCATGAATGGTGAGTGCACTGTCAATTTATACCATTTCATATTGGTAAATAAAGAGACACGATTTAAATAACATTAATATAATATGGCATTGTTCATAGTTGAGACATAGCAGGATATGACATTGTGCTCTTGTTGGTAGTCTCACCACACCACTGGATTACAGATCAAGAACACAAACATACACATAGTGCTAAAGAAGATAACTTGCTATGTTTAGTTTAATTTACGTGGTACGAATAAGGAACTAGATTGTACAACTAAAGACTGAAATTGAGAAGGACAAACTTATGTTTATGTACTTATACTTTATAAACTTTGAACAAGCAATTTGATGCAGGCGACAAAAATAAACAACATTTGCACTCATAGCTACCCAAATATAAACAAAAAAGTTTGAAGGCTCGAGGAGGACAAACTTACATTAGTAGTGAAGACAGGCTCTATAAAGGCCTTGTCCATATTGATGGGGGGGGGCAATTCAAGAAGTTTACCACACACTCTTCTTCAAGAGTAAATATAGATGTGAAAATATAGGAACAAATGGCAATTATTTAACTTAAGATGCAGAGTACAAATGTAAATACAACATACACGCAGAAGGCACTGACAAGAGCAATACGGAGCTAAACTTCTTCACTAACATTGGTTTTATTCAGTATTTTGGCAAGAGTACATGTAGATCTGATGTGTAGAAAAATGGAGGACAAGGGAAAATAAGCTGCAAAGTGTACATGAAGAACTAGCTGACAAATATAAGTACAGTGATGAAGGACAACAGATACTTACAAGAACAATGCAGAACTAAATTACTTCATAGGCATTGGGTTTATTCTACATTAATTTAAGCATTAATATAGATCAGATAATTTGGAGCAAACAGTGGATAAGCAAGCTATAATGCACAATGATGTCACATAATCCACCAGGTATGAATGTAAGGACAATGATAGGTCAATAGCTACTCACAAGAGCAAAGCAGCAACTAGCATAGTTGCGATATCCTAGGTTATGCGGCACTGGTTCGATCGGCAATATACGTCGGGTGCTATGTGATTTCTCCGGTAGCACCACCTTTTTCAAGGACTTTGCTTGTACTCCTTCAGGTTCTGCAATCACCCTCTTCCTTTTGGATGTCTGAAACACAAGAACATCATTTGAATGGAAAAACATGGTATGACGACAAATAGAATAGGTGTTGATAATGGATGGGCATGGCATCTTCACATATATCATGAGTACACTAAGCAGATGGCGGTGCAATGAAGCAAAAGAAATGCAAGACACCTTATGCAAGATATGTGCAACCAATAAAACATTGCCAAATTAGAACAGGCACCTTATTGGGTGAACAGGATAGGCCATCTGCTTTTGACTCCTTGAGCTCAGAAGAGTCATTAGAATCATATTCTGAATACGAATCTATAGGTCGGGAGCATGTGGGTTTCATTGCATCCACAATGGACCTCAATCCCTTGATGCCAAGTTTGTTACCCATTGAACTGTTCCGCAATATTCTTCTGATATGCGCATTCTTATATTCATTGTGATTGCGTACAATATCTGTAAAGCATGAAAACACAAATAGTAGTGAGATTATCTTTGTAATGCAGAGGATATTGTAATATAATAGAGGCTCCCTGTAAAACCTTGTGTGCTATCACTGGATTCTGATGAGAGAGCCCATGTGTGCTGTAATATGGTGAGTAGATTAATATAATCTGGCACAACTACACAGTAAATAGGCTCCCTATTGGGGGCCCCAGATGTAAGGATAGTTGGCAGACGATAGGTTCATAATATACCGTATAGGAAGTTTATTGCCAAACCATGATAACAAGAGCGCAGAGCCAGTAGGCAGATCATAGTGTATATAATAGGGGTACACCATAACCACCATAAATAAATCGGGAAAGCGGAACTGTCTGGAAAACATAGGGTTTTGCCGCTACAAATATGCAGCCTATCGATCACCTACAGGCCAGCTCTATTCATCTGAAGGCGCATAGCTGTTACTATCAGTTTAGTCTATCAAAGACCGCACGGCTCCCACCATTTCCGGGGTATTATGGCAGACCAATTCGAAGTGAGAAATCATTTAGCAGAACCGGCCCAATAGAGGTGTCGACTGCATATGTCCCTGCTCCCCTTCTCGACAAGGAACATACCGTGCTTACTAAAGAAGAACAGAAGAGGAACATGTTAAAGAACAGAAGAGGAAGCATATTCTGCATGTCTGCATGCAAGTCGCGTGACTTATGTCATTTGGGTCAGTCGACCATTTCAGGCTGTTGGATGAAGATCCTACGTCTCCTAACCCTTCTTCCTCGTCTCTGATTCTTCCCATACAGAACACCGCACGGGCCACCGGCCCCCACCGCCTGTGTTCCTCTGCCACCACCACCCCCACCCTCGCTCTCACCCGCGTCGAGTTTTCTTCGTTCGGCGAGGCCCCACCACTACCCCACAACCACCGTCCCCACCCGAGCCCCTTCCTTTGCACCGGCGAACTCTGGCGAGCTCTGAAAAATCGACTGGCCCAATTTTGAAATTTAGTCTACTGTCATTTAACTAGTATGGAATATAAAAGGGGAAAACCATAAGCATTGCGAGTATAGTGTTGAGCATGCCATGGCGGATCTGAAGGTGCAAACCGGACAAAGGCAACTTCGCAACCAATGTTTGCTTTCAACTAGCAAGTAAGTGATGGACAAGAAATCAGAGTAAAGAAGTGGCGATCTATTATCTTGCTGAGATAAATAAGTTGAGCAGATACGAAAGAGTACCGCCTCTGGTACGGCACCGTGTATGCATCTGCTGAGAATTTGACGGTGTTGCGGTAGCGATGGCTTTCGGTGGCATGGAAGCAGATCTAGGAGGGTAGACGGTGGCGGCGGAGCACGGTGGACGAGACGGTCGTAGGAGCGGCACCGGCAAGGTGGACGGCAGCGGGGATGAAGCGAGAGGACGGGATGCAAGGATCTCGGTCCGAAGCCATGGATGAGAGAGGTCGATCTCTTGTAATGGACGACGGCGTCGGGGTATCAGCTCCGGCATGGTGGAGGAGGACGGCGGTGGATGGGGTGGCGGACGGAGGAGGCTGGGGTGGAGAGGGTGTTTTGGCGCCCATGGAGTACGAATGGGGAAATGGAGGGAGAGAGGAAGGGGGAACCATGTCTTCAGGGCGCGCTTGTCTCAAATGCCAGGAAATCTACAAACTTAGCCCCCGTTTAAAATTTCCTACATCACAGCAATATTAGTTGGTTGGGGATAGGACGGTAATCTCGCATACATCGAATATTTGCCGATGAGAGCTTGTTTTTGTCGCCCGCCGTGTATGAATCGGGGAGGGAGTCAATTTCGGCCGAGGAGACACTTTGTTTTGGCGCCCACCGTGTAAGAATTCGGGTGAGAGGCGGTTATGTCATGTTTGAGTGAAATTACAAACCTACCCTATCGAAACCTATAGAAATCGAGCCGATAGGCTTTGCGTGTCAGGGATAGCCAGTAATTTCCATCTCATAGATTTTGGTTTCAGGCGGTTACTGTGACTTTCCCCGCTTCGTTCAAATTTTTGCAGAGCAAGAGTGCACGTTTACCGTGCCAACTCAATTCGAATCCAGTTTGTATTCTATTTTTGTTCGGGCAGGATCCATTTGCGATTGGAATAAAATTCTATATACATCATTATATATATATATATATATACTTTCAAAAGCGCAACAGCCTTTATACATAAATATGGTTTACAAATGGCATGATCTCAGATTCATAAGGATGTATCCATCTTAATTTGGATTTCCAAATATTTGAAACCACTTTATGTTGAAATCCAATGTATGCATTCCTCGCTAACTGTCTCCAATTAATGTGTGTTTCATGCGGGGTTTTTTACTTCTCAAACATGTATAATGTGTTTCGCACACGCAACATATAGTGTAATCCCGTTTAGACATTAATTGCATATAAATCATGCATCGTCTCTAATTAAAGAGTCTATGGATCACTAATATTGATAAACTATATAACATTACACGTGTCCCCAAATTCAAATGAATATGCATATTTCGTACACCAATTTGCGTTATGATATTATCGATGTCGTGATCTCCAGTTTAAATATTTGAATCCCCTTTAATCCAGATATTTGTCTCATATAGCTATCACTCATGCTTATATAGGAGTATCTCTCTAGACCTATACGTGTTCATCGTCTCTCGGGTATCTCTCGTGCTACCTGTATGTCAACAATGATCTTTTATCTTCGCAACACACTAACGGTACTCTCTCCCTCGACCTTCATCACTCTATCTCTCTCTAAGTATATCTCGCTCCCTGCTATGTGTCTCTAACTATGATTCTCCATGTGAAATCTCTTTCTCTCACACAAACACAAACTTTGTCTCTCGGGGTCTCATTTCTCTCTACTATTCCCATGTGTGCCACTCGCACACCCCCTCTCACACAGAGATGTCTTTCACTCCTTAGATATGAGAAGCTATGACTCTTCCTCTTAAATATCTCCTTCTCACACACAAACATAGACTCTGTCTCCCAGGGTCTCATATCTCTCCACCATTCTCTTGTATGTCGCTCACACACACTCTCTCCCCTAGAGATATCTTGCGTTCCCTCATATGTCTCTCTAGCTATCACTCTCGTTGTGAAATATTTTTCTCTCTCGCAGACACAAAACTCCGTCTCTCGGGATCTCATTTCTCTCTGATATTTGTTTGTATGTGACTCACATGCACGTTCTCTCTATCTCTCTCACACCCACACACATAACTCAGCCTTCTGATCCACTTGACTCCTATCTCTAACACACACTATCTAGCTAGCATCTTTATCTTTCTATTTATCTGTTTCTCCACCAACCTTCTTTCTCGCCCTCACTCTTGCTTCCTATCACGCACACTATATATGTTTCTCTCTACATGCAGTCAAGTGCCCTCTTTTTATCTTTCTCTCTCACACACACACATAACTTCACCCTCTGAACCACCCGACGGTCATCTCCAACACTCAAACTAGCCGATGTCCCTCTATCTAGCATCTCTATCTCTGTATCTATCTGTAGTTTCTCTGTCAACATTTCTTTCTCGCACGCACTCTTGCTTCCTATCACCCACACTATATATGTCTCTCCACACATGCATTTATAAGTTGATCTCTTTTGCAAAATCGTTGTGTCTCGCTCCCTCTGCTCGCCATAGATGCATGCTCCATCCCACGCCACTATGTCTTAAAGACAAAAACATATGCCCAATTATCGAGCCTTCTTCCCTGCACTCTCACATGCATGCATATTGTCGTACCGATCTCTCCCATATCGTTGATCTTATGACTTATGTCTTCTTTCTTTTATCTTGATCATGCTCGTGCGCGCACACACACACATCCCACGTATACATGTATACCTCTCGCACATGCACGTTCAAGGTCTCCTATGTCTCCATACATAGTTAATTACCCTCAACCCTAACACCACATCGAATCGTTCTCTTCTTGTGTGCACATAACTTCCAGCTGGATGGGTAAAACACACACTCACACTTGACAATCTCCTTCTAGCTACCCCCCCCCCCCTCTCTCACTGTTCCCCTATATCCTCGAAACTAATAAGACCATCCATTCGTTTAATTCCTGCCTACATGCACCATCGATATATAGTACTCTTCCTCGACGTCTCTCGAACAAACACGTTCTCTCGATGTCGACTCCTCTCACGCGCACACAACTTCTCTTCCCTCTCTACGGGCCTTTTCTCTCTCGCCCCCCCTCGTTGGTGGCCCCTGTCATACACTATGATGAAGCCCCGCACACTTAGATTACATCCGCCACCGAGGACCCCGCCTCACACACACACATGCACCCCCCCACTCACACACTAAGACTCCATCTCACACACATGCTCTAGGCGGGGCATTTATTCCTACCACCCTTCGTCCAACCTTACCCGTATGATAAGAATCACCTTAATTTACTTGTATAACATGGACAAATTCCACTTTACTTTAGTAGTTAGCAAACTTATCATCTCTACTCTTATAAAAAAATGAGTTGGTGATGATGGTGTGCCTGCCATCTTGTAATATAGACCGTCCAATCTATATCTGACGGATAGAAAGCAAACTATGACAATTTTACAAAAGATACCCGCACCTCTCTCCACAATTACAGACAAGGCCTTGCCTCGTTCATCGTCCTTATCTCATACAACCTCATTATTGAGCAATTAAAAAAGGAAGTCTCTGGAACAATCTAGCATGGTGGCCGCTGCCATCTGCCGGCGCCGTCCATCCCCATGCCTCCGCCGAGTTCGACCACCAGTCATCACCATGCTCCACTCCTCCTCACCTTATCTCTCATCTTTCAATTTTTTTGATGAAATTGTCGAGATACCAGTTTTCCAATAAAATTCTCGAGATATCATTAGTTTTTACACATGAGATTACTACTTCATGGCTCAACCACAACATGTGTTTTGTAAAAAAATGCATATGATGTTCCGTGCAATGCACGAGCATCTTGCTAGTAATTATATAATGCAAATCACGAGCAGGAAGTGACATTTTTTTACACAACCATGTTAACATGGCCACGTAAATCACTAGCTAAAATGTAATACCATTATACTTATATCCCGATGGAAAAGGTTGAGTACATGTCCGAAGAGTAGAGTCGCACACACGCACTCTGTCTCTCAGAATCTCTCACACACACTAGTTACTTGACACCCACTTAAGCAGACACATATGTTACAATTTGTGCACCCGCGGGTACACGTGATGGTGTGCATTTATTTAAGTCGGACGGCGAACCCAAATAGTAGCTGCATTCGTTCCCCTCCCGCCGCCTCTTCTCTGGTCGCCGTAGCCCGGTAGCCATGGCCCGGCCGAAGGTAACGACATACGCCATACTCCCGCTGGAGCGGCGCTTTAATTTGGAAATTTTAGTGGTCATGCATGCATCTTTTTGTGCTAGCACTCCTATATAAGGGTTGACCGGTCGCTTCTCGTGGACGTGCGCGGGCAGTGGAAGAGGAAGGAGAAGGGAAGCGGGCTGTGGAGTAACATTTTTACCACATTTTCTTAGGAAACTGAGTGCAATAATTGAGTAGTTTTGCAAACTACCAGTACTACACCTGAAACGGTTCAAAACCAATACCACCACTCCCGCGTCTGACCGCCTTGGCCGACCCAACCCCCCTCCCTTGCCGGCGCGCGCTTCCCACGTGAAACAGTCAGCGTCGCCCCGGAACGTCAGTGCCGCATTAATGCCCGGCTAGAGTGGAGGCGGCCTCTCACTGGCGCCGACTTTGAAGCAGGGCGACGGCCGAGAGAGCGCCGCTTCCTGGTGCACGCGACTGCTCCACGTCGAGGTTGGACATAGTTTGGATGAATCTCCATCATGGGGAGCCACACTAACTGCGATGATATGGACTCCCGTTGCCCACAGTTACGGATTGTTCCATCTATGAAGAACACGTGGGACTAGAACTACGAGACGAACATATACCCAGGAGTGGACGTACGGACCTGAGTAATGTAGCGCAATAAGTGAAGTAGAAAGGCACAAATAGTATGAACATGCATGGCATATAGGCATTTGTCTCTTACTACCACTAAATGTTATACGTGCAATGCCCGGTGATGTTATGGAGTACGTGCCTAAGTACTCTACTACTACTATATTAAATGGAGGCACATATTAGGTTTTATATTTGTTTACGTGTATGCCCCGAGACCTTCCAACTAGATGTGTCTTTCTCTCTAGGTCGCATTTTGTACCATTCATACCACTAGTACTACTATGTGTGGTCTCCAACCCAGAAGTGGAGACGCTCTACCACGTTGTTCATGTCCCACTCCTTTCACTGACGTGTGGGACATCCAGCACGTGTCGTGTTTGGCACCCCTTCGTCGTAAGAGTTGAAATGCTAGCATTCATCAGGAAAAAAAATCAGCAGTGATACTATACCACATGGTTTCCTTGCTCCTCGATATCAGAAAGAATATTTCTGTTTGCCGACATGTGGGATGTCGACCAACCTGGTCCACTTGCCATGCCCGCAGAACTCCAAGGGAGAGTCACCCCGGTCGTCACGCCGCAGTAATTACTAATGAGCCGTCAAATCACAGGCCCAACCTTTCCGACTGTGAAGTTGCTCAGACGAAGGAACCATCATTACTTCGTTGAATTCCACTTCTTGAAGAAAACTACTGTATGAGCAGTACAACTAGCTATAGTAGTTACTCCAGCAGAGGCCTCCTTTGGTTCATAGGATAGGAATTTTATAGGAATATGAAAATCATAGGAAGTGAGATGACATGCATCTCAATTCCTATAGATAAAGAGATGACATTTGATGCATAGGATAGGGATTTTTTCCATTGTGTCTAGGCTAATATACTGGTAATTTGCTCTAAAAACTACAATAGTAACTAGTAGTACTGGTACATGCTCATAATTAATTAAACAAACGTACGGGCGACACAGACACACACTAACTACTAGTACTACTACTTCTCACATGCTGGCCAGACGCCATCGTTCTCCTTCCCGGCTTTGTCGGCGACACCCCATCGTGCTTGGATCTCCGCCGACCTCTCTGCAGCAGCGCGTGCGTCCTCTTATTTCTTGCAGCGGCGGGCCTCTCTTTTTGAGTGCTTTCTGACTTTTCCGCTCCCTCTGTGCGGCTTTGTCCGCCTATTGCTCTACCGCCCATTCATCCTTGGCAGCTTCAAATTCCGCCCACATAGGTGTGAGGTCGCGAGCGGCGATGAACTCGGCACGGTGGGATGCCATCGTTTCCCTACCATTCTGTGTGCGATCATGGGCGGCAAGAAACTCGGCGCGGCGGGATGGCATGAACGACGCTTGGTGACAGCTCTGGGGTGGAGCGCCGGACAACCGTAAAGTGCATTGGTTTGTCAAGAGCTCAAGGACAGAAGACGAAGGAAATTTGTATTCCCCTTCAATCCTGGTCATTTATTACCGAGTAAAATGCAATGACGGTCATCGAACTTGTCTTGATAGCTCACTTTGATCATTGTATATGAGATATGGTGATTATACGGTCACTGGCTCAGCGTATAGCTCCATATTTGTCTGGTTGACCAGTCAAACAGTCCGCATGCACCTCATCAGCTCGTGTTGTTTATCTATCTATCTATGCGGGCCTACCTGTCAGTGGAGAAAGAAATAAAAACCAAAATTATGCGTATGTGAGGAATCAAACCATGGACTCGTCGCTGCAATGCACACCCGTCACGAAAATGAAAATGAAATACTTCGTGTTAAATGCACAAAGGGATTTTTTATATTATACGTGATGCACACATTAGCGCACACCGTCCATAGAGGCAAGTAGCATGTACGCATGCAGACAGACATACACTCATGCTCACGTTGTCAAACCATGCTAATGCATGCCCATCGCCCTCTCAAGCAAATTCCTACTCATGGCGCAACGCAAACGGCGAGCCCGTCACCTGCGCGCCCCGGCGGTGCGTGACATTACTGTTTAGACGTTTGCTGGAGGCCTCCGCGAACACCGAGCATGTATTCACCTGGCTCAACACCAAAGGTCATATTTGTGACTCAGCGCCTTGCTCATGTATATCGTCCATCACAACGACAATCTATAAAACAGCCTAGCTAGAGAGGGTACTATGGTACGGAGTATGTACTATCGTGAGAAACCGATCATAGTACCACTGCACACGAGTGTGTGTCTGATCGATTCGTCCATTATTCGTAAGTTATGCATGGTTGTGTGGTGTCTAATGGTGGTCGTCGAAGGCTAGCTGGCGACAAGAGCGGTTGCATGGATGCTTGGTTGTCAATACATGCCGCATACGCTTCAAAGGCTCGTCATCCATGAGTTCACATTTTACCACCACGCTAGCGTCTGACTGCCCTGGCCTACCGAAACCCCTCCATCGCTAGCGCGTGCTTCCCGCCTGAAATGGTCACCGTCTCTCCAGAACGTCAATGCCGCATTCATCGGACATAACTGCAGGTGCATTTGGTGTGTCACTGACATGCGGGCCAGATTCCCATTGGGCCCACATGTCAGTGATCCAATTGTTGGGTTTCGTAGTAATTTCAAAAAAATTCCTACGCACACGCAAGATCATGATGATGCATAGCAACGAGAGGGGGAGAGTGTGATCTACGTACCCTTGTAGATCGACAACGGAAGCGTTAACTTGGTTGATGTAGTCATACGTCTTCACGGCCCGACCGATCAAGCACCGAAACTACGTCACCTCCGAGTTCTAGCACACGTTCAGCTCGATGATGATCCCCAGACTCCGATCCAGCAAAGTGTCGGGGAAGAGTTCCGTCAGCACGACGGAGTGGTGACGATCTTGATGTACTACTGTCGCAGGGCTTCGCCTAAGCACCGCAACAATATTATCGAGGACTATGGTGGAAGGGGGCACCGCACACGGCTAACAATATGATCACGTGGACCAACTTGTGTCTCTAGGGGGTGCCCCTGCCTCCGTATATAAAGGTTCAAGGGAGGGGGGCCGGCCGTCCAGGAGAGGCGCGCCAGGAGGAGTCCTACTCCCTCTAGGAGTAGGACTCCCCCCCTTTCCTAGTTGGAATAGGATTCGTGGAGGGGGGGGGGGAAAGAGGAGAGAGAGGAGGAAGGGGGGCCGGCCCCCTCTCCTTGTCCAATTCGGACCAAGGGGGAGGGGCGCGCGGCCCATCTCTGGCCACCTCTCCTCTCTTCCACTAAGGCCCACTAAGGCCCATATACCTCCCGGGGGGTTCCGGTAACCTCCCGGTACTCCGGTAAAATCCCGATTTCACCCGGAACACTTCCGATATCCAAACATAGACTTCCAATATATCAATATTTATGTCTCGACCATTTTGAGACTCCTCGTCATGTCTGTGATCACATCTGAGACTCCGAACAACCTTCGGTACATCAAAATTCATAAACTCATAATATAACTGTCATCGTAACCTTAAGCGTGCGGACCCTACGGGTTCGAGAACAATGTAGACATGACCGAGACACGTCTCTGGTCAATAACCAATAGCGGAACCTGGATGCTCATATTGGCTCCTACATATTCTACGAAGATCTTTTATCGGTCAGACCGCATAACAACATACATTGTTCCCTTTGTCATCGGTATGTTACTTGCCCGAGATTTGATCGTCGGTATCCCATACCTAGTTCAATCTCGTTACCGGCACGTCTCTTTACTCGTTCTGTAATACACCATCCCGCAACTAACTCATTAGTTGCAATGCTTGCAAGGCTTAAGTGATGTGCATTACCGAGAGGGCCCAGAGATACCTCTCCGACAATCGGAGTGACAAATCCTAATCTCGAAATACGCCAACCCAACATGTACCTTTGGAGACACCTGTAGAGCTCCTTTATAATCACCCAGTTATGTTGTGACGTTTGGTAGCACAGAAAGTGTTCCTCTGCCAAACGGGAGTTGCATAATCTCATAGTCATAGGAACATGTATAAGTCATGAAGAAAGCAATAGCAACATACTAAACGATCGGGTGCTAAGCTAATGGAATGGGTCATGTCAATCAGATCATTCAACTAATGATGTGATCCCGTTAATCAAATAACAACTCTTTGTCCATGGTTTAGGAAACATAACCATCTTTGATTAACGAGCTAGTCAAGTAGAGGCATACTAGTGACACTCTGTTTGTCTATGTATTCACACATGTATTATGTTTCCGGTTAATACAATTCTAGCATGAATAATAAACTTTTGTCATGATATAAGGAAATAAATAATAACTTTATTATTGCCTCTAGGGCATATTTCCTTCACCAATGCACCTGCGGTTTTCACGCCCGACACGACCTCTCACTGGCGCCGGCATTGCAGCAGCGCGACGGCCAAGAGAGCGCCACCCGCGTGGCATCCCGGTGCAAGCGACTGTTCCGCGTTAACGACACCATGGCTATCCTTCCCTCTGCCGCCCACATTAATGACACGTGGCTACCGACGAACCTACTCCGGCGCCAGCCGTCCATCCGTCTGCCGCATCTCATTGCCATTCGCCCGCTATGTTAACTTGAGCCCCAGCTCCCAGCCATAGCCAAAGATCCACACTCATTCTCCTCCGGTCCCTTCCTTCTGTCGGTACCAATCCAACCATGGCCTCCTGGTGCTCCAAAGCTCTCTCGGACGTACTGTCGCAGGAGCAGACGAAGGACATCGGCGGCTCCGCTCTGGGCGTGCTCCAAAGCTCTCTTGGACGTACTGTTGCAGGAGCAGGCGAAGGAGATCGCCGGCTCCCCCAGGCCGCCCTCGGCCGCCACGACCACGAAGCCGGCGCGCGTGCGCGGG
Organism: Triticum aestivum; assembly: GCF_018294505.1. NCBI lineage: Eukaryota > Viridiplantae > Streptophyta > Magnoliopsida > Poales > Poaceae > Triticum > Triticum aestivum. The sequence goes on along the minus strand of NC_057800.1, from coordinate 500,681,333 downwards.
TGCAGCCGACAGCGAGGAAGTGTAGTACACGGGAGGTTGCCATCACACTGGTCCCAGGAAGGCCACCGCTCCTCCACTCAGTCGACGCCAAGCTTGGTGGGATTAACATCGGCGGCCGATTAGCCGCTTGACAGCGACGTGGAGGTGGAAATCTTCATAACCTTGTGCTCTGAAGGAGGAAGTTATCGAGGTGGATGAGGAGGAGGCAAAGGCAATAGCCGGCTTTCTCGGGTTCATGGCCGGACATGGTTGTCGGGCGCCGTCGATCGTTTAGATTAGGTTTACAGTAGGTTTTAGTATGGTTTGTGCGAAATATGTAATGAATTTCATCCAGTTTATAGGAAAAGTTTTCGAATGTAATGAATTTCATCCGGTTAATTTGAAATTTTCTTTGTTTGCACGAATTTCGTCCGGTTAATTCATATAGTTGTCGAAAGGTATGCCGGCAGCATTGGATGGCATCTATCAGTGTCCTCAGACAGATGTCGGTGTAAATTTGAGGGCCAGCACTGGAGGTGCCCTAACTATCATGCTATAATCGCTAACAGTGCTCCATTATTTCGCAGGGAACAGTTATCCCTCGATCGAAATCAGATCCGCCGTGTTTCACACTCCTCCCACGTAAGAGTGTAGACTCTTGCTTACATAAAAATGGAGCGAGTGGACGGCACTGTAGCACGTCATATCACTCAAACTAGCCTGCCTAACCCACGGGAAAGCACTACCCTCGTCATTTTGTTCTGGATTTCTATGATCGAGCGTAGGAAACAAGAAATCAAGCCCGCATGCAGCGGTGTGAGCCTGCGCTCCTCTCCTTTCCACCAATGAGCATGTGTCTTGTTTCCTTCTTTCACATGCAAGCATTAAATACCAGTAGTTAGTTTACAGCCCATCTATTATATGATACTACCTCCATAATGCATAGTATCATAAGTTAGTATCTTAGGTGGCCTTATTACTTGACATGCATGACACAAAGTAGTACAACATTTAATATGATACGGTATCATGATATGATATCACACCCTCTTTTTCCTCATTTAATTGTGTGCCACATCATCCAAAAAGTCTAGTTGGTATGCATGATACCGCTTATGATACTTCCATTACGACCAGCCTAATAGTTGGCTATTACGAAGGCTTCAAGTGACATGGCAGTGGCATATAGATAGTAGTAGGCTTTCTTATTAACCATGCTCTAAGTTGGTCAGACGAAGGAACCATCATGACTTCATTGAATTCCGCTTCTTCAAGAAAACTTAGTGTACCCGCAGTACTGCTACCACATGCGAAGACTGGACGGCACTGTACCACGTCATATCACTGAAAACCACTAGGCTAAACTAGCCCGCCTAGGATTTGTACTCCCTATGTTTCAAAGTTAGTAGTACAAAGTTGAGTCATCTATTTTGGAACGGAGGGAGTACATGATTTTGTGTTGTACATCTCTGTACTTTTTCTACGATTTTCCTACCCTATGAACCAAATGAGGACTGAATGTATCTGTGTCGACTATTGTATGATCGATCGCTAAGCCTACACTTTTAGGAGCTTGGGCTATTGGTCGATCGACGACGGATCAATATAAGCGTACCACGAGCTCATCAGCACCAACGTTTCTCTCCGGTGAGTGTTTTGCAAGTACTATAGCTCGCACAGTCGCTAGCCTACTAACACCAAGAATCATCAAACAAGCCCTGCTCATATGATAAACAGTTCAACTTACATCTAAGCATGCCATATATTACATCAAAAGCTGGTGAGGATACATCTGTTTCCACAACTCGAAGAGAGTTTGCATGATTCACTATCAAACAAAAGTAGCAAGTACCGCCCACACAAGACAATGCACTAGCCCTAAGATGGTTTGATAACACGCATCGTTCTGGTAATTAAACACAATGCAAACTACCCTGAAGGATTAGCGTGACCAACTATTTCTTGTCATCGATCTCTCGGGCAATGAGCACAGCACGGACAACGACATGGGAATCGATCTCTGGGGCGATGTCCACTGGGACACCGGAATCGATCTCTGGGGCGATGTCCACAGGATGGACAGCGGCATTGGAATCGATCTCCGGGGCGATGTCAACAAGACGGACCGCGACATCGAAAACGATCTCTGGGGAGTTGTCCACAGGACGGGCCGCGACATCGGAATCATCAAGGACGTCCACCGGCACCTGCACAACCCTAACATATTAGCAAGCAAATTGCAAATAATCAAAAACCAAAACTATGGTAAGACATTATTTTTTACCTTGTGCAGCTCACCGGGGGATCCCATCCCTCCGGGGTCCATCTCCTCGTCCTCGATGGGGGCCATCACCTTGCCAGGGGAATACTGCTTCTCAACGGCGACTATCTCCTCAAACTCGGCCTTGAGCCTCGCATAGGTGGCCATTCGAGTTTTTGGGGTAGGCACGGTGGGGCCCTTGATGTTCTTCCAACTTTCTTTGAGGAGTTCGTCCGCCAACGTCGTTAACTCTTTGGCCATTGCTTGTTTCTTGGAGTTCTTCGTCTCCATGGGTTGGCCCGCCAACATGGTCAACTCGTTGGTCGGTGCTCGCTTCCTGGAGAGTGTGTCTCCAGTGGGTTGTCCGCCGGCAACTCTTTGCCTAGTGCTCCAGGATCCATCAATGAACTGACAAACAAAAAGCAATCGAAAGGAAACCACAATCGCAATGAAAACAGGAAAAGAATAGGCTGTGAGAATCGGTCGGTGCTTCGCAAAAAGAAGATTTTTGGAATGAAAATATAGTAGCATCACTGATTCGCCCACCTTTCCTTCGTCGATACAGAAGAAAAATGGCAGAAGTGAGTAGCCTGGAGTGAGGTTTTCTTCAAGAAAGGGGAGAAAGGGCTTCAACGAGCGTTCCAGAGAAATGATGGTTGCTTCGTCCAGTCCAACTTCTAGGCCACTTCACCACTGCTGGTAATGGTGTGGGTTTTGTGATATGAGGGATCATGACAGCCACACCGGGGTGACCGGTGAGTCTCGACTATAGCACCTCGCTGTGATTTGGTGGATGGCACGCGGGCCCAGATGCTTTGTGATATGCTTTGATGCTTTGATGTTTGGTCGGGTGTATGAGTCCACTCTAGCTTAACACAAATACACTAGGAGCATGCATGAAGAGGGGTGCTTGGATGAGCATGCACGAAGAGGGAACAACTATGCTAAGATGAGAATGCAACCAAACACACTGTGGTGAGCGTTCGCAACTGCCACGTTCGGGTTTCGCTTGGCTCTTAGCCTCTCCGAGAAGACGAACAATGATGTTATTACTACTTCTACAGTATCAAATCCACTGCTGCATGTCCGTCCACCGCGTGTGGGAGGGATAGCTTGTTGTATACTCTATATTTGCTGCAACCTCTAACATTTACCCCACCACAAATTAAAATATATATTCCTGTCTTGACCAGATGAACGTGCAAACTACAATCACCAGGATGACAGGTAGAGCCAGAAGATTATTTAATCAAAAAAAGCATGGAGCCGACCCCAACGATTTTAAGCTTATAGGCACGGTACACGCTATCCTAGACTACTCTACACATGAAACTGCCACACAACCGTCCGGGCTGCGCTTGGCTCTTCGCTTCTTCGGGAAGTCGAACAATGATGGAGTACTACTGCATTTGAGGAGTACTACAATATGCTTCTGGCCATCTGACACCGATTGAACTACTGCATGTCCACCGCGTGCGGGAGGGAGAGCGTCTAGTGAACGAAAGCTTCTCCTAGTCCTGGCCAGCCACCACGCTCATGAGCGAGGGAGGGATGCAGCTTCATTGACTTACTGCTCCTGCCTTTGTGTGTATGACAGGTGGGCCCAACAGGTGGGTGGCCCACCTGTCATGCAGCCAAAGGCAGGTGCGCGAGGGAGAGGGCGTTGTAGTAATCAAACTTCTCGGTCTTGTACGAGTTGACGCGACACATCAAAGCACTACACTCGATATATTTCAATAATTTGCATTTACCGATGCATTAATTACAATGCATGCATGCATGCCATGACTCTCCTTTTGATACTTGCATGTGTTGATTTAATGCACCTTGCCAAATTTTGACTATAAATTTAACTAACCAAATGTTCATGCAAGTCACAAAAAATTACATAATTGAAAACTATGTTCAAATACGAATCAAACGATATAATTTTTGTTAACATGCACTAACATTTTGTCAGTTAAATCTTTGGTCAAAATTTAGCACCAATTACAAAGGGGATCAATAAATATTGTACTCTCACATTTTGTTTTGAGGATACTCCCACATAGAAAATATAAATAATAATGCATGTTGGGGCAGGCCATGTTTCCGATAATTTTAGCCGTGGGCTTGTTCACAAATTTTATGAGGGGGTGGTTGTTCATTTAATGGAGGGTCTTGTACCAGACTTACAAAGTGCGACCTAGCACACCGTAACACCACTTGGAATAAGCGGGTAGCTATCTCAAAAAACAATCAACAACTCAAAAAAACGGCGACCTGGCACGTACACAATTTTAAACGATTGTTTTGATGGAGTGAAAAAGGAAAACTACCCCACTACATATATATAGGCCGGAGCCTCCACGCTTGCTTGCTAGGGTTGCTCTATTCACACACTCTCATCCTCTCCAGATCTAAATAAGATAGCGATGGTAACACTATCTTTCTACCTTCAAAAAACATTGTCTTTCTATCCTCACCGCTGGTTACAGATCCGGACGTATCCCCCTCCGCTGGTGAAGGGGAGGAGGGGCAGCATTTAGGCCGCCGTCGATAGCGAGGGAGGAGACCCAGTGCCGACTGCACCGTTATCTCTAGCCGAGCGCCGACGCGGGAGGTCCTCCGAACCCTTCGTCGTTGCCCTAGTGTGGGCGGATCCGGCCTCCCGTCGCCCACCTATCCACATCCCGACGACCTTCAAGTATATCTTCCTTCGAAACCGCCCTAGCTCTACTTCCCCAGCTCGCTACGTCGTTGTATGTGCGTCATTTTCTACCTCTCAGCCCCTCTCGATCGGATGGTCCAACGACACATATTTTCTTCTTCTATTGTTAGAGGTAAAGCTACTTCATGGAGTTGAATCTTGTACTTGGTTCGAACAAGAAATAAAGCGGGTGGGGGAATTTAGTATGTACATCAGACTTGGTACAAATAGGAAGGATAGGGGGTGAAAGTAGCACAGACTGGTCATCCAACTGGTCTCTTGGTCGAAAAGGGAAATATAGGGGAAACGTTGTACACAGTGGTATGACCAGGACTAGATTTTCTATCCACACATAAGATGGCTGCATGCATCATTTTTTTAAACATCAGTACAAATGCAAGCGCTCATACATACGTGCAGGCCAGAGGCACGCCTCCATTTCCAAAAACATAGGAGTAGGTGGCTAGAGTGAACAAAAATGGGACCAACCCAGATATGTTTCTTGGATGTTTGTTTCTTAGGGCAACAAACTCTGAATCACCACTTTATGCCCCGGTTTAGGTACATGGTGCTGGATTGCTGGTGCACCCACTGTCCCATGCCCTTATACCAAATATTTAGTTGTTCTTAATCTAATGCCCCTGGTAAAATGAAGCCATGCCACTGTTATAAGCCATGACAAGTTTAGCCAAATGTTTTGCATGTAATTGTTTGAGACTCTGATTGTTTCCTCTGTAGCTATTTGTGCAGACATGGATATCCATTTCACCTGGTTGCTGTTGTGACCTTTTGGTGCACTGCACAAAACACTTCTTAAAAGAAGTGACTTTTGTGCTATTTAACTGGAATGTCAGAATGGAACAGTTGGTTCATTTCGGTGGAACTGCACAAAGGGAGATATGTGTTCCAATCCTCATCATCCATATTGGCACCATAACTGTCCTTTAGGTAAGAATGATATTTAATGCATGTGTTCATCTCTATTTTGCAACTGCCATGAGAAAATAATGCTATTGTTTACTATAGTACACTTGTACTCCCTCACTGACAAAACCCATTCTGAAATAGAAGGCCAATCATGTACTTGCTTTCACCAACTGGTGAGGAGAAAGAGAAACAGAGCATGAAGAGGAGGAGGAAGAAGAAGAAGAGTAAACAGTGCCAAGGTGATATCACTAAAGCCGAGGCCTCAGTCGAGGCCATTCAAGGGCTCCGGCAACGTCTACCTTACATGTGAGATGATCCTCCAGGGAGCCCTTCCACTTCTGTGTATTGTCCATGATGAATTTGATGCTACTGTTAGAGTAATATGCTAATGTCTTTCTATCCTTTCTCGCTAAGCTAATGAAGGTTTCACCTTGTTCCTACTTGTGCAAACAGGGATCATGTTGTGCCAATCACACATTTTAGTGGAACTACACAAGACAATACAGTGAATTGTATCCCAGCCAGTGCTTTAACTCTGCTGGAAGTTCTTGATAATCTTTCGATATAATCTCAGCACTGGTAAACAAGAGTGATTTCAACCATACATTTGAAGTGCACAAAAATATATACTATTGAGTGATTCTAGTGAGTGCTTTAGCATCTCTTCTGGGACTACATGAATAAGCTTTTTTGCCCAGGTTGGTAACGGCCTAAGGCCTTCATCCATATTAGTTTGTTGTCATCTCTATTTGTATCATGCTACTGTCATGAGAAACTCCTTTATCTTTGCACGTTAAAGTTTTGCAACCTATGATACATGGCAATGCTTTGAGTGTTGAGCTAATTGGCACTGATTAAATAAACTAATACCTCCATTTAAGCAAGACTACTATGTTGCTAACTTTACCCATTAAGATAATGAGGGTGCTTCTATTTGTTAGTGTATGTTTCATCAACTAGTAACACTATTATATTAATCTCACTCTCTCAATATATGTGCCAACAGGGATGCTCAATTTTGGTGGAACTGCACAAAAACTTTGGGTGCTTCATTGCCTCGACAGCTTCCTTCCTTTCCTGTCAGTCGCTAATCTGGGCTTGCTTCCTTCCTTTGCTGTCAGTCGCTTGGCTTATCTCGACTTCGAGTCAAAGGAAATAGTAATTGATATGCTACCTCACACAGGTTGGTACTGGTGTTTATCCTGGTTATTGTGCTTGTCATATGTATTGGTAATTTGGTATTGTGCTACTGTTTTCCGATTTCATAAAGGAGTAACTTGGAGCCTGAACTCGCAGGAAAATCATTACATTGGGTGATTTCAGTAGAACTGCACAAAAATATCAGATGGACAGGTACTTATGCTCAAGGTTGTCAGAATCGTGATTTTGAATCGAATCAGAGCTCTGATGGCAGGATCGCAAATCGTAGAATCTTCACTATCAGGATCGTAGAAACGCAGATTCCATGAACTAAAATCGTAGAATCAGAGCGGTAAGTTTGGATCGTAAAGTCGTAGAATCGTATAACAGAATCGCGATCCTGACAACCTTGCTTATGCTGCTGCTATGTACTCCAAAGTTCACTCAGACAAGCATCGATGTTGATAAGAAGAAGTTCCTATATTCATTCGAGTATCAACGGGCGTCAACCAGTTGTCAAACTCCAAGTATTAGGAGAGTGAATGCCAAAAATATTGCTTGGCGCATAGCCCAGAAAAACGCAGTCCGGTCTTTGGTCCCAACTTGTGCCTTTTGGTTATCGGCACATATGGTAATGAACTGTATGGCATGGAGTCTAAAGATTCCAAACAAGTTGGTTGACGTGTATATTCATCTGGCACTTAATCAGTCTGCACGCTAGGGATGCTCCATTTCAGTTGAACTGCACAAAAAAATTGGGTGGTTCATTTTCTCAACCGCCTCCTTTCTTGTCTGCAATGTAGAATTTAGGCAACCTACAGGACCAAGATGAGCCAGTAAACTAGTTGGATGAAAGTAGTAGACAAGTTGATCAAACCTCCCTCGGCACGAGGCCACTATTTGAGGATAAACCTACAAGCATAGTTCAGATTGTCTGTGCTACCTCTTATGTACTTGAAAGTTTACTCGTACAAGTATTAATTTTAGCAAGAAGTACCTCCGTCTGAACACCATTTACCAGTATGTACCCTAGGTAATTAAAGTTCGTTCATGGATGATATTGGTTGTGATCTCAATCATTTGGTTGCATAAACATACTGAACATGTGTATATCTAAAACTTTTTGTGAATTATATATGAATATTGTTGTGTGATCTATCAATCATTTGGATGCATAGACATGCTGAACTTGTGTATATATGAATCTTTTGAGTTGTTGATTGTGAATGTTGGCTATGAATATGAACATGTCCTGTGAACCTGAGTTTGATACAAATTTTTACCTGTTCTATTTTACTTGTGTGTAAACTTATTAGTATGTCTATTGTGGGATTTGTGACGTGTGGGTGTCAACGGCACACCTTCTTCCCGAGAAGAATTGCACATGCGTTAGGGTAGCAACGGTGCATCAGCTCTTTTTAATATTTTTGCTCTATCTTCCCCCCTCCCTCGCTCAACCCCTCTCGTAATGTTTTCAGCCTCAAAACAAGCATAGTAATGCGTTGTTATGGGGCTTGATGAAAAGTCGAGAGCTCGTTTCTGTAGGTTGGCCCGCCCAACAAATGGGCTGCTGGTCCACCACGGACTGGGAGGCTAAAAATACAAGTTGTATGGTGCAGAGGCAAGTAAAAAAATGTATCGAGAGCCATCCACTGAAGAAGAAAAATCACGTCTGATGTGCTTCTTCAGTCGGGCTGCCAGCCCCCTCTTTAATCTAGTTCGCTCGGGGATCTAGCTGGTACTATCATTTTTTTTCAGAGGGCGAACAAGTATCAGTTAGGCCTAGGTATGCGTAGCCCATGACATATGGAGACAGTGGTTTCAACTTATTTTTTGAGGTCCATACTGTTGGGTTTCGTAGTAATTTCAAAAAATTTCACACGCAAGATCATGTGATGCATAGCAACGAGAGGGGAGAGTGTTGTCTATGTACCCACGTAGACCGACTGCGGAAGCGTTGACGCAACATAGAGGAAGTAGTCGTACGTCTTCACGATCCAACCGATCAAGTACCGAAACTACGGCACCTCCAAGTTCGAGCACACGTTCAGCTCGATGACGATCCCCGGACTCCGATCCAGCAAAGTGTCGGGGAAGAGTTCCGTCAGCATGATGGCATGGTGACGACCTTGATGCACTATAGCAGCAGGGCTTCGCCTAAACTCCGCTACAGTATTATCGAGGAATATGGTGGCTGGGGGCACCGCACACGGCTAAGGAATAGATCATGTGGATCAACTTATGTGTTCTAGGGTGCCTCTACCTCAGTATATAAAGGACCAAATGGGGGAGGCTGGCCGGCCACAAGGGGTGTGCCAGGAGAGTCCTACTCCCTCTGGGAGTAGGATTCCCCCCCCCCCAATCCTAGTTGGAATAGGATTCGCCGAGGGGGAAAAGAGAAGGAGGGGGCCGGCCACCTCTCCTAGTCCTAATAGGACTAGGGGAAGGGGGAGGCACGCAGCCCATGTAGGGCTGCCTCTTCTCTTTTCCACTAAGGCCCATCATGGCCCATTTAGCTCCCGGGGGGTTCCGGTAACCTTCCCGGTACTCCGGTAAAATCCCGATTTCACCCGGAACACTTCCGATATCCAAACATAGGCTTCCAATATATCAATCTTTATGTCTCGACCATTTCGAGACTCCTCGTCATGTTCGTGATCACATCCGGGACTCCGAACAACCTTTGGTCCATCAAAATGCATAAACTCATAATATAACTGTCATCGTAACCTTAAGCGTGCGGACCCTACGGGTTCGAGAACAATGTAGACATGACCGAGACACGTCTCCGGTCAATAACCAATAGCAGGACCTGGATGCCCATATTGGCTCCTACATATTCTACGAAGATCTTTATCGGTCAGACCGCATAACAACATACGTTGTTCCCTTTGTCATTGGTATGTTACTTGCCCGAGATTCGATCGTCGGTATTCCAATACCTAGTTCAATCTCGTTACCGGCAAGTCTCTTTACTCGTTCCGTAATACATCATCTCGCAACTACCTCATTAGTTGCAATGCTTGCAAGGCTTATGTGATGTGCATTACCGAGAGGGCCCAGAGATACCTCTCCGACAATCGGAGTGACAAATCCTAATCTCGAAATACGCCAACCCAACATCTACCTTTGGAGACACCTGTAATGCTCCTTTATAATCACCCAGTAACGTTGTGATGTTTGGTAGCACCCAAAGTGTTCCTCCGGCAAACGGGAGTTGCATAATCTCATAGTCATAGGAACATGTATATGTCATGAAGAAAGCAATAGCAACATACTAAACGATCGGGTGCTAAGCTAATGGAATGGGTCATGTCAATCAGATCATTCAACTAATGATGTGACCTTGTTAATCAAATAACAACACTTTGTTCATGGTTAGGAAACATAACCATCTTTGATTAACGAGCTAGTCAAGTAGAGGCATACTAGTGACACTAAGTTTGTCTATGTATTCACACATGTATTATGTTTCCGGTTAATACAATTCTAGCATGAATAATAAACATTTATCATGATATAAGGAAATAAATAATAACTTTATTATTGCCTCTAGGGCATATTTCCTTCAGTCTCCCACTTGCACTAGAGTCAATAATCTAGATTACATAGTAATGATTCTAACACCCATGGAGCCTTGGTGCTGATCATGTTTTGCTCGTGGAAGAGGCTTAGTCAACGGGTCTGCAACATTCAGATCCGTATGTATCTTGCAAATCTCTATGTCTCCCACCTGGACTAGATCCCGGATGGAATTGAAGCGTCTCCTGATGTGCTTGGTTCTCTTGTGAAATCTGGATTCCTTTGCCAAGGCAATTGCACCAGTATTGTCACAAAAGATTTTCATTGGACCCGATGCACTAGGTATGACACCTAGATCGGATATGAACTCCTTCATCCAGACTCCTTCAGTTGCCGCTTCCGAAGCAGCTATGTACTCCGCTTCACATGTAGATCCCGCTACGACGCTTTGTTTAGAACTGCACCAACTGACAGCTCCACCGTTTAATGTAAACACATATCCGGTTTGCGATTTAGAATCGTCCGGATCAGTGTCAAAGCTTGCATCAATGTAACCATTTACGACGAGCTCTTTGTCACCTCCATATACGAGAAGCATATCCTTAGTCCTTTTCAGGTATTTCAGGATGTTCTTGACCGCTGTCCAGTGATCCACTCCTGGATTACTTTGGTACCTCCCTACTAGACTAATAGCAAGGCACACATCAGGTCTGGTACACAGCATTGCATACATGATAGATCCTATTGCTGATGCATAGGGAACATCTTTCATATTCTCTCTATCTTTTGCAGTGGTCGGGCATTGAGTCTTACTCAATTTCACACCTTGTAACACAGGCAAGAATCCTTTCTTTGCTTGATCCATTTTGAACTTCTTCAAAATCTTGTCAAGGTATGTTGTTTGTGAAAGTCCAATTAAGCATTTTGATCTATCTCTATAGATCTTAATGCCCAATATGTAAACAGCTTCACCGAGGTCTTTCATTGAAAAACTCTTATTCAAGTATCCCTTTATGCTATCCAGAAATTCTATATCATTTCCAATCAGCAATATGTCATCCACATATAATATCAGAAATGCTACAGAGCTCCCACTCACTTTCTTGTAAATACAGGCTTCTCCAAAAGTCTGTATAAAACCAAATGCTTTGATCACACTATCAAAACGTTTATTCCAAGTCCGAGAGGCTTGCACCAGTCCATAAATGGATCGCTGGAGCTTGCACACTTTGTTAGCTCCCTTTGGATCGACAAAACCTTCTGGTTGCATCATATACAACTCTTCTTCCAGAAATCCATTCAGGAATGCAGTTTTGACATCCATCTGCCAAATTTCATAATCATAAAATGCGGCAATTGCTAACATGATTCGGACAGACTTAAGCATCGCTACGGGTGAGAAGGTCTCATCGTAGTCAATCCCTTGAACTTGCCGAAAACCTTTTGCGACAAGTCGAGCTTTGTAGACAGTAATATTACCGTCAGTGTCAGTCTTCTTCTTGAAGATCCATTTATTCTCAATTGCTTGCCGATCATCAGGCAAGTCAACCAAAGTCCATACTTTGTTCTCATACATGGATCCCATCTCAGATTTCATGGCTTCAAGCCACTTTGCAGAATCTGGGCTCACCATTGCTTCTTCATAGTTCGTAGGTTCATCATGATCTAGCATCATGACTTACAGAATGGGATTACCGTACCACTCTGGCGCGGATCTTACTCTGGTTGATCTACGAGGTTCAGTGGTATCTTGTTCTGAAGTTTCATGATCATTATCATTGACTTCCTCACTAACTGGTGTAGGTGTCACAGAAACAGTTTTCTGTGATGTACTATTTTCCAATAAGGGAGCAGGTACAGTTACCTCATCAAGTTCTACTTTCCTCCCACTCACTTCTTTCGAGAGAAACTCCTTCTCGAGAAAGTTTCCGAATTTAGCAACAAAAGTCTTGCCTTCGGATCTGTGATAGAAGGTGTATCCAATAGTTTCCTTTGGATATCCTATGAAGACACATTTCTCCGATTTGGGTTCGAGCTTATCAGGTTGAAGCTTTTTCACATAAGCATCGCAGCCCCAAACTTTTAGAAACGACAACTTTGGTTTCTTGCCAAACCACAGTTCATAAGGCGTCGTCTCAACTGATTTTGATGGTGCCCTATTTAACGTGAATGCGGCCGTCTCTAGAGCGTATCCCCAAAACGATAGCGGTAAATCAGTAAGAGATATCATAGATCGCACCATATCTAGTAAAGTACGATTACAACGTACGGACACACCATTACGCTGTGGTGTTCCGGGTGGCGTGAGTTGCGAAACTATTCCACAATTTTTCAAATGTACACCAAACTCGTAACTCAAATATTCTCCTCCGCGATCAGATCGTAGAAATTTTATTTTCTTGTTACGATGATTTTCAACTTCACTTTGAAACTCCTTGAACTTTTCAAATGTTTCAGACTTATGTTTCATTAAGTAGATATACCCATATCTGCTTAAATCATCTGTGAAGGTGAGAAAATAACGATATCCGCCACGAGCCTCAATATTCATCGGACCACATACATCTGTATGTATGATTTCCAACCAATCTGTTGCTCTCTCCATAGTACCGGAGAACGGTGTTTTGGTCATCTTGCCCATGAGGCACGGTTCGCAAGTACCAAGTGATTCATAATCAAGTGGTTCCAAAAGTCCATCAGTATGGAGTTTCTTCATGCGCTTTACACCGATATGACCTAAACGGCAGTGCCACAAATAAGTTGCACTATCATTATCAACTCTGCATCTTTTGGCTTCAACATTATGAATATGTGTATTACTACTATCGAGATTCAATAAGAATAGACCACTCTTCAAGGGTGCATGACCATAAAAGATATTACTCATATAAATAGAACAACCATTATTCTCTGATTTAAATGAATAACCATCTCGCATTAAACAAGATCCATATATAATGTTCATGCTCAACGCTGGCACCAAATAACAATTATTTAGGTCTAATACTAATCCCGAAGGTAGATGTAGAGGTAGCGTGCCGACCGCGATCACATCGACTTTGGAACTGTTTCCCACGCGCATCGTCACCTCGTCCTTAACCAATCTTCGCTTAATCCGTAGTCCCTGTTTCGAGTTGCAAATATTAGCAACAGAACCAGTATCAAATACCCAGGTGCTACTGCGAGCATTAGTAAGGTAAACATCAATAACATGTATATCACATATACCTTTGTTCACCTTGCCATCCTTCTTATCCGCCAAATACTTGGGGCAGTTCCGCTTCCAGTGACCAGTCTGCTTGCAATAGAAGCACTTAGTTTCAGGCTTAGGTCCAGGTTTGGGTTTCTTCTCTTGAGCAGCAACTGGCTTGCCGTTCTTCTTGAAGTTCCCCTTCTTCTTTCCTTTGCCCTTTTTCTTGAAACTAGTGGTCTTGTTGACCATCAACACTTGATGCTCCTTCTTGATTTCTACCTCCGTAGCTTTCAGCATCGCGAAGAGCTCGGGAATAGTCTTGTTCATCCCTTGCATATTATAGTTCATCACGAAGCTCTTGTAGCTTGGTGGAAGTGATTGGAGAATTCTGTCAATGACGCAATCATCTGGAAGTTCACTCCCAATTGAATCAAGTGATTATTATACCCAGACATTTTGAGTATATGCTCACTGACAGAACTGTTCTCCTCCATCTTGCAGTTATAGAACTTATTGGAGACTTCATATCTCTCAATCCGGGCATTTGCTTGAAATATTAACTTCAACTCCTGGAACATCTCATATGCTCCATGACGTTCAAAACATCGTTGAAGTCCCGATTCTAAGCCGTAAAGCATGGCACACTGAACTATCGAGTAGTCATCAGCTTTGCTCTGCCAGACGTTCATAACATGCGGCGTTGCTCCTGCAGCAGGCCTGGCACCCAACGGTGCTTCCAGGACGTAATTCTTCTGTGCAGCAATGAGGATAATCCTCAAGTTACGGACCCAGTCCGTGTAATTGCTACCATCATCTTTCAACTTTGCTTTCTCAAGGAACGCATTAAAATTCAACAGAACAACAGCACGAGCCATCTATCTACAACCAAACATAAACAAGCAAGATACTAATCGGGTACTAAGTTTCATGATAAATTTAAGTTCAGTTAATCAAATTAATTAAAGAACTCCCACTTAGATAGACATCCCTCTAATCCTCTAAGTGATTACGTGATCCAAATCAACTAAACCATAACCGATCATCATGTGAGATGGAGTAGTTTTCAATGGTGAACATCGTTATGTTGATCATATCTACTATATGATTCACGCTCGACCTTTCGGTCTCCGTGTTCCGAGGCCATATATGTATATGCTTGGCTCGTCAAGTATAACCTGAGTATTCCGCGTGTGCAACTGTTTTGCACCCGTTGTATTTGAACGTAGAACCTATCACACCCGATCATCACGTGGTGTCTCGGCACGAAGAACTTTCGCAACGGTGCATACTCAGGGAGAACACTTCTTGATAATTTAGTGAGAGATCATCTTATAATGCTACCGTCAATCAAAGCAAGATAAGATGCATAAAAGGATAAACATCACATGCAACCAATATAAGTGATATGATATGGCCATCATCATCTTGTGCTTGTGATCTCCATCTCCGAAGCACCGTCGTGATCACCATCATCACCGGCGTGACACCTTGATCTCCATCGTAGCATCGTTGTCGTCTCGCCAAGTTTATGCTTCTACGACTATCGCTACCGCTTAGTGATAAAAGTAAAGCATTACATCGCGATTGCATTGCATACAATAAAACGACAACCATATGGCTCCTACCAGTTGCCGATAACTCGGTTACAAAACATGATCATCTCATACAATAAAATTCAGCATCATGCTTTGACCATATCACATCACAATATGCCCTGCAAAAACAAGTTAGACGTCCTCTACTTTGTTTTTGCAAGTTTTATGTGGCTGCTACGGGCTTAAGCAAGAACCAATCTCACCTACGCATCAAAACCACAACGATAGTTTGTCAAATAGACTCCGTTTTAACCTTCGCAAGGACCGGGCGTAGCCACACTTGGTTCAACTAAAGTTGGAGAGACTGTCGCCCGCAAGCCACCTATGTGCAAAGCACGTCGGGGGAACCGGTCTCGCGTAAGCGTACGCGTAATGTTGGTCCGGGTCGTCTCGTCCAACAATGCCACCGAACCAAAGTATGACATGCTGGTAGGCAGTATGACTTATATCGCCCACAACTCACTTGTGTTCTACTCGTGCATATAACATCAACATAAATAACCTAGGCTCGGATGCCACTGTTGGGTTTCGTAGTAATTTCAAAAAAATTCCTACGCACACGCAAGATCATGTGATGCATAGCAACGAGGGGGGAGAGTGTTGTCTACGTACCCACGCAGACCGACTGTGGAAGCGTTGACGCAACGTAGAGGAAGTAGTCGTACGTCTTCACGATCCAACCGATCAAGTACCGAAACTACGGCACCTCCGAGTTCGAGCACACGTTCAGCTCGATGACGATCCCCGGACTCCGATCCAGCAAAGTGTCGGGAAGAGTTCCGTCAGCATGACGGTGTGGTGACGATCTTGATGCACTACAGCAGCAGGGCTTCGCCTAAACTCCGCTACAGTATTATCGAGGAATATGGTGGCTGGGGGCACCGCACACGGCTAAGGAATAGATCACGTGGATCAACTTATGTGTTCTAGGGTGCCTCTACCTCAGTATATAAAGGACCAAAGGGGGGGAGGCTGGCCGGCCACAAGGGGTGCGCCAGGAGAGTCCTACTCCTTCTGGGAGTAGGATTCCCCCCCCCCCCCAATCCTAGTTGGAATAGGATTCGCCGAGGGGGAAAAGAGAAGGAGGGGGCCGGCCACCTCTCCTAGTCCTAATAGGACTAGGGGAAGGGGGAGGCGCGCAGCCCATGTAGGGATGCCTCTTCTCTTTTCCACTAAGGCCCATCATGGCCCATTTAGCTCCCGGGGGGGTCCGGTAACCTTCCCGGTACTCCGGTAAAATCCCGATTTCACCCGGAACACTTCCGATATCCAAACATAGGCTTCCAATATATCAATCTTTATGTCTCGACCATTTCGAGACTCCTCGTCATGTCCGTGATCACATCCGGGACTCCGAACAACCTTCGGTACATCAAAATGCATAAACTCATAATATAATTGTCATCGTAACCTTAAGCGTGCGGACCCTACGGGTTCGAGAACAATGTAGACATGACCGAGACACGTCTCCGGTCAATAACCAATAGGGGGACCTGGATGCCCATATTGGCTCCTACATATTCTACGAAGATCTTTATCGGTCAGACCGCATAACAACATACGTTGTTCCCTTTGTCATCGGTATGTTACTTGCCCAAGATTCGATCGTCGGTATTCCAATACCTAGTTCAATCTCGTTACCGGCAAGTCTCTTTACTCGTTCCGTAATACATCATCTCGCAACTACCTCATTAGTTGCAATGCTTGCAAGGCTTATGTGATGTGCATTACCGAGAGGGCCCAGAGATACCTCTCCGACAATCGGAGTGACAAATCCTAATCTCGAAATACGCCAACCCAACATCTACCTTTGGAGACACCTGTAATGCTCCTTTATAATCACCCAGTTACGTTGTGACGTTTGGTAGCACCCAAAGTGTTCCTCCGGCAAACGGGAGTTGCATAATCTCATAGTCATAGGAACATGTATATGTCATGAAGAAAGCAATAGCAACATACTAAACGATCGGGTGCTAAGCTAATGGAATGGGTCATGTCAATCAGATCATTCAACTAATGATGTGACCTCGTTAATCAAATAACAACACTTTGTTCATGGTTAGGAAACATAACCATCTTTGATTAACGAGCTAGTCAAGTAGAGGCATACTAGTGACACTAAGTTTGTCTATGTATTCACACATGTATTATGTTTCCGGTTAATACAATTCTAGCATGAATAATAAACATTTATCATGATATAAGGAAATAAATAATAACTTTATTATTACCTCTAGGGCATATTTCCTTCACATACCGGCCTATGGGCCTCCCAGCGTAGGTTTTACTTTTTCTTAAAGATCGACAGGCCAATGTATTTTCTTAATAAAACGCAGATCTCTGTTCTATTTATCTATATATAAGAATAATAATGTTGTGTCCAATTTATGTTTTCCCTTCTAACCACATTATATATATTTATATTATTACTATTATCGTATATTTTATAGAGACTTATATATACATTGTAAAAACATCCCACGTGTTATTAACTTATAAAAGTAAATGTTTAACAGAGGTTGGCAAGGAAAATCCTGGTTGTTTTTGACTCACGGGTAGGAAAATCCTGATGATTGCGTACAAAAGCTTGTGGAGATTTTAAGGACCAATGTAATAATAACACGCTCATTTTTATTTTGAGCAATAACTCGCTATTTTGTTAATTTCATATATGAAAAATGTGTTGCAACGGTTTATTTTGTGATATTAATTGCTCCTTCTAACCTAATATTATATATAGAGCGAGCCTAGCTAATTCGCATATTTCAAAAAAGTGCAAATGGGTTGGGATTTCTTAGAAAATATTAAATGGCCGCATTGACGCAGAATTATTTGTTCACCCAGCCCAGCAAATGGACTGTACATTCCAGAAAACATGGGTTAAATATATGTCACATTTTTGCAGGCTGACATGTGGGACAATAGGTCGAAGCCTACGCAGGGCGTTGTCAACTTGGTAAACAAATGATTATGACATCCACAGCCATTGGATTTATATCCAACTGTCGGCATGCACCTTCGATCTCTCGTATTCTTCCTCCAGCGTCGACGGTACCGCCTGGTCTGGCCTCCAGCGGCTAGCGACTCTGCTTAGCATGCATCGCTGCGAAGCGCTACCCCACCACCGGCCAAGCTATCCCTCCACCCCTCCACACCTCCTGTTATTCTCCATTGATTGCAGCCCCACACCGCACCAGAACAAGTTATAACCCTTGTACTCCTCTCAATCTGCGACTCCATTACCGCGTCTTCTCATCTACGGGTCATTCCCGTCCGGGGCCTCACCGTCGTCCACCACCTCACTGCGCTCGGCGCGGCATGGCCAACAAACAAGAGTCATCGGAAGAGGACTGTACGTGGAGAACCTGACGGCTGGGACCCACAAGGTCCATGGTCGCACGCCAGGGAAGTTCCTCCTTATTAAGCTGAAAAAACATGTTTCCTCCCTCTGACAGCTGGGACCCACTGGTTGTATCTTCGCACGAAAGGAAGTGCCTCCTTGTTATGCGAAAAAAAACTATTCCTCCCGTTTACAGCTGGGACCTGTCATATTTGGTGGCTGACTTGTGGGCCTACTAAGCGGACGTGTACGTAGGGCTTTGTCAACTTAATCAACAAATGATTCTAGCAGCTGGACCGTTAGATGTTAATCCAACAGCCGTGCTCCTTCTTTAACCTCTGTTCTTGCTCCTATCTCTCGTGGGCGGCAGTGTTGCCGCGCACCCGAACCAGTCAAGTTTCCCACTCTCTCCATCTGCGGCTCCACTGCCACGTCTTCCGCATCTCCGGGTCGTTCCGGTCTGGGGCCTCGCCGTCGTCCACCGACCTTGGTGTGCTCGGCACGGTGTGGTCAACATGGTCAACAATCGAGAGTCATCGGAAGATGACTGTACGTGAGAGGCTGACAGTGGGGACGCACCATGCCCATGGACGCATGCATGCAACTACATCCTTTTTACCCTGAAAAATAATGTTTTCTCCCCCTGACTACTGGGACCCACCATCTACATCTTGCACGCAAGGAAGTGCGTCCTTATTGCGCCAAAAAGAATGAATGCCGCCGCTGACAGCTTGGAGCCACCAGCTATATCTTCGCACGCAAGGAAGTGCCTCCTTATTACGCACAAAAAAATGAATACTCCCCTACTAGCTGGGACCCAGCATAGTGGGAGGCTAACCTGTCGGCCTACAATTCTAGCTCCAGTGATCGTACGATGTCCATCCAACGGCCGTAGTGCTTCTTCAGCCTCTGGTCTTCTTGCTCCAGTGATCGTACGATGTCCATCCAACGGCCGTAGTGCTTCTTCAGCCTCTGGTCTTCTTGCTCCAGCCGCCCAAACAAGCGTTGGTCATGCCGCCTGCTCCTGCCTCCCGTGTCCGGCTGTGCTGCCACCGCTGGCCATGTCATCCCTCTATACTCACCCACACCTCCTGTTATTCTCCGGCGATGGCAGCCTCACACCGCAGCCGAAGCAGTCAACCCACGTACTCCCCTCAGCGTGGGCATCCATTGTCGTGTCTTCCCCGGCTCCGTGTCATCCCCTTCCTAGGCCTCGCCGTCGTCTACCACCCTGATGCTCTCAGCACGGCGTGGTCAACGTGGTCAAGGAACGACTTCCATTGAAAGAGTACCGTAAGTGGAGAGGCTGACAGCTGGGTCCATGGCAGCAGCAAGGAAGTGCCTCCTTATTACGCGGAAAATAATGATTCCTCCACCTAACAGCAGGGACCCATCGGACGGGCCACCGTATTTCGCAAAAAAAACATTTCCCCCCTGACTGCTGGGACCCACCAGCTACATCTTCGCACGCAAGGAAGTGCCTGACAGTCGGGACCCACCTGGTTGAAGCGCACGTAGCGTTGTCATTCTGGTCGCGAACATGTACGTACATACTGGTCGATGTAGAGGCATGCACGTGTCGTAGTACAGGCGCGCACGTAGCATGTACACGTACATACAGTGGCCAGGATACAGGAAAGAAAATACGTCCACGTACATACATAAGGGCGGGGTCTCGAACGCCTACTGGCGCATACGTATGGCTTACATGGCTGGGTCGGAACGGAGAAGCTGCGTCGTCGTCGTGATCACGGGGAGGCAACTGGCTGGGTTGGAACAGAATGCGTCGTCATGTCCATCGGGAGCCAACCGGCTTGGACAGAACAGCCGATGGAAACGAGGCCTGGTGTACCGCATAACGGAGGAAACGGCCTTGTGTTCGACCGGCCACAGTCGAAACAGGATCTTGTTCATCGGGAGGGGTCTGGCATACCGCAAAACGGAGGAAACGGACCTCCTACGATGGAAACGGGGTCCTGTTGATCGGGAGGGGTGTGGCGTGCCGTAAAATGGAGGAAACAGACTTGTGTTGGAGCGCTACAGTCGAAACGGGGGTCCTGTTCATCGGGAGGGGTGTGGCGTACCGCAAAACGAGACTCACCGGGCTACTGTTCATCTCCATCGTCGACTGCCTCCACGGGCTACTGTTCATCCACCGTCGACCTCCTCCAGCCTCCACCTGCGACTGTTCATCTATGGGCTCCTGTTCATCCAGCCTCCACCGCGCGCTCCTCCACTCGCTACTGTTCAACCAGCCCTCTCCACGGGGTCATGTTCAACCAGCCCTCCACGGGCTACTATTCATCCATCCCTCCACCGGCTACTATTCAACTAGCCCTCCACCGGCTACTGTTCATCCAGCCCTCCACGGGGTCCTGTTCATCCAGCCCTCCACGGGATCATGTTCATCCACCGGCTCGATCAATCGGGGTACTGTTCATCCAGCGGCAATGGCCTCTACTACCACGGGGTCCTGTTCATCCAACCCCCCACCGGGAACTGTTCATCCAAACCCCTCAACAACGCTCACTGTTCATCCAGAGGCAGCATCGATCGGCTTCAGTTAGCAGCAGTTGCGAAGGAATCACTCGGGTTCAGTCAACAGCAAAGGATCGATCGATCGCTCGGGTTCAGTAACGCGTAGCCTGCAGTGCAATCGCTCGGGTTCAGTTAGGCTAATGCCTCGCTCGGATTCAGTTAGAGCGCAACGCCTCGCACACACGCGCGTACGTACGAGAGAAACGCGCATCGCTCGGCCCCCGACCACCCACCGTAACTGGGAACTCCTCGATATTTTCCTCGCCCTTGCTTCTACCACGGTTTTTTCCGTCATGGACGGCCCAAAGAATGTCATGCAACTGCATCTCCGGCCCGCCCAGGACGAAAATCCCATTTTCTGTCATGATTTTTTGTTATAGAAGTAGGACCCCACCATATCTATGATGATACCGGGTTTTGTCACAATTATCATCATAGAAGTGTCATAAGTATGACAGGAAAAAAATTCGTTCGGCCCAAAATGTCACGGATGTGTCTTTTTTTGTAGTGTAAAATCAATGAGAAAAGGTCACACATGTGCAAGATCCATGAACACAAAGAGAGATACATGATTCAAATCACACAAAGGGGGATACAAGGGTAACTAATTCATCTAGGAGGAGGTCTTGAATCCTTGGAGGATCTTCCCTAGATGGGATCTTGAATCCACTTGGGATCTTCTCACATGGAGGTCTTGAACTCCATGGGAGTGGTCTCCCCCTCTCTCAAGAGAAGAGTGGTAGGAGCAAAGCTCACATACAAATGATCTATCACTTTGCTAACCCTAATTCGTCCAAGTGAAGGGATATATATAGTCTAGAGGGTGAGAGAGGGATACATGGGTGGAAGCCGAGTGGCTGCGCATAGGCATGGTCGAACGTCCGGTGGTTACTGGATGTCCAGTCTCTCATAGGGGTCCAGGCGTCTGGAGGGCGTCGGATTTCCGACGATTCTTCTCTAGACATGTGGCACCAGATATCCAGACAGGGTTGGACCTCCGGTGCCTGATGGATGTCGGACATCCGGCATCTGGCAGTCGTCCGGGCGCTGTAGAGTCCCCCGGTTGTAGCTGTTCTGGCGGGCTGAACTTCCAGGCTTCGGACATCCGGTATGGACAGGTTGTCCGGTGGCTATGACTTGCAGTCAGCCCTTCCTCTTGTTCCTCGCGCTTGGTGTCCTCGCTGTCTTGTCCAACGCTCCTAGCTGTCACATGGCCTTCCTCTTGGTTCCTAGTCATGCATAACACATATCTTTGAGGTAGTAGCCATGTCTCACATGTGGAAAGTGGCAGTTTAATTGGAGAGGAGTGATTTAACCTTGTGTCCAATGGCGTATGCTCAAGGTCTCATCCTATGTCCTCTTGGAGCTTGGGGAGTAGTTGTAGTGTACATGAGGATGACCGTAGGATGTTCCGCATCACTCTCCCTCCACTATATATCGGGGCAAGGGCAGGGAGGCACAACCCTTAGCCCCTCCTCCAAGGAGGGGTGCGGCCAAGGCGAGAGGAGTCCCTCTCCCGTACGATAGATGGGACTCCTCCCTTCCCCTTCAAGGACTTCTCCCCCCAAGCTACATGGACTCTGGGGGCTGGTGCACCTAACGCATCTAGGCTAGGGCACCCCCCCCCCTCAGCCTATGGTGGCCTTGGGGGGGGGGGGTGGGACCCATCGGTGATCCTCCTGAACCCTTCGGTGGCCCCGGTACGATGCAGGTATACACTTGGATTTTTTTCGGTACCTTGAATATGACATCCTATGTATCAATCTTTACCTCTGGATCATTTCGGAACTCCTCATGACGTCCGGGATCTCATCTGGGACTCTGAACAACCTTCGGTCAGCATTGAGCATATGTCAATACTACTCTAGCGTCAACAAACGTTAAGCGTGCGAACCTACGGCTTCGAGAATCATCCAGACATGACTGAGACTCCTCTCTGGTCAATAACCAATAGCGGGACCTGGATGGCCATATTGGTTCTCACATATTCAACGAAGATCTTTATCGGTTGAACCACGATGTCGAGGATTCGGGTAATCCCGTATGCAATTTCCATACCTAGTTCAATCTCGTTATCGGCAAGTCTCTTTACTCGTTCCGTAATACAAGATCTCATGATTAAACTCATTAGTCACATGAAGCTTCTTGTGATGTTATATTACTGAAAGAGCCCGGAGATATCTCTCTGTCACATAGAGTGACAAATCCCAGTCTCGATCCATGCAAGCAAACATAGACCATCGGAGATACCTATAGAGCACATTTATGATCACCCAGTAATAAAGTGACGTTTGATAGCACAAAAAGCATTCCTCTGGTATCCGAAAGTAGCATGATCTCATGGTCAAAGGAACATATACTTGACATGAAGAAATCTATAGAAAAAGTAAATGATACGACCTTATGCTAAGGGACACGATACAATTCTAGCATGAATAATAAACATTTATCATGAACGAAAATATGATAATAATCAATTTATTATTGCCTCTAGGGCATATTTCCAACAATTTTTGGTCGAGCTAGTCTGGTAGAGGCTTACTAGGGACATGATGTAATTTATGTATTCACACATGTATTTAAGTTTTTGGTCGATACAATTCTAGCATGAATAATAAACATTTATCATGAACGAAAATATGATAATAATCAATTTATTATTGCCTCTAGGGCATTTTTCCAACAATTTTTTTTCTAACAATGATAGCAGCATAACCTCCGGATGGATCCACCACCACTTTCAACAAAGTCATAGTGTGGGTCTGTATGACTCTACCGTTGCCCATTTATCGGTTTTGTTTCATTTCCTTTTTGTTAGACTTTTGTTATGTGGTTGTGTGCATCCTAACCATGCAGAGGCCAGGTGTTACTCACAATGCCTTGTATTCGCTTGATGCTATATTTTAGTAAGATAATAAAAGCGCCCTTTATAAAAAAAATCAAAATATCACGTTATTTTGAAAAAAAGTCCTCATCTCCCCCACACTTCAATTCAAATATTTTTTTTTATCAAATCTCAACAACAGCAACCACGCAGCGAAGCGCGTCCAATCCTTTCAGTACTTTACAACGGTTAAGGACCAATGAAAACTGGCAGCAGAGTGAGATATGTATGATGTGGGTCGATCATACGTCCAAAGATATGTGTTGTTCAACGCTGAAATGGCAAAGACAAGTTTACAAAAACGTGGAGACAAATGCGCATCCAGCCGGTACCAAGAACAATTAGCCAGGCTTTCAGTGCCAACCACATATTTGGTTCACATATAAGTTGAGCATCTCCAGAGCTGAGCAATCAGGTTGCTGACGAGGCTCGGAGGAAATGATGTCAGAGCCTGAGAAGGGTTCTGCTACTATCTCTTTCCACACCACACCAACCTGAAAAGGATCAACAATTAAAGGGCAAGACGAACCACATCTTAGCTGCACTGCACCCCAAGTGTTACTAAGCTGTCAGACAAGGACGTGCACTTTGAGAAACGCATGCATGCACGCAACACATGTCGGATTGTCGGAACGAATGCCACTGACCCCGCCTGTATGCGTGTGAGTGCCGAGAATCAAGTCTTGCGAGAGAAATACTTCTAAGTAATCCGGATGCATGCATGTAAACATCACCATTTTGTCTACTGTCGCGTACAGTCGTAGTGGAGTAGCAATTGTTTTCAGCAAATCTCTTGGGCCGACCGATTCTCGTTCTTGAAAGCGTGGGAGAGCAACACAAAATGCACGTATCGGGTTCCAAGATTGGATTTGGACTAGGGTCTGACTTGGGAGAGAAAACCTAACCAAATTTGCTCGCGACGCCCTGACTGACTAATGAGGCTCGACCGGCGACCCCGTCCGGCGTCCGCTGCGGCGTCCCTCTCACGGGCGTCAACCCTTGATCTCCTTTAAACAAGAGGAATTATCTCCCCGGGAGCCGCTTGCGCGTGTCGCCTAGCAGGAGGTGAATATTCCTCGCCCGCTTTAGGGCATCTGGGAAAGAGAAAGCTCTTCTTATCATGGAGGGAGAGGGAAAGAACGAAAACCTAAAGCTACCGTGCAAGCAAGCAAGCAAGCAAAGGGTCGACAACATCGGCATCAGGTCCTGAGCGGGCCTGATCCGCGCGTACTTGGCCATGAATCCACCTATTCCTTTGCCAAAACCCTAACCCTGGGGCGTGGACTCTATGGAACCCGGCTTCGACAGATGAAACCGCCACTCCTTCTTTTCAGTTGCATCTGCAACCTCTTTCTATCCGGCCTCTAGCGCTCGTCTGCTTCTCCGGCACTGGCATATGCATGTCTGCATGCGCTGCATATCATATCGATCGTTGTGTTGATGTGCTAACCATCGGCTCGGCCTCACCTAACGTGCATGTACCATGTACTAGTAGTGATGGTCTACACTAGACAGGCTTGAATTGAAAGGGGGAAGGTCAACGATTCTGCTCGTGCACCATCAATGCCCAGCCAACGAACGAGCCTCCTTCCTTTCTCATCATCTCACCAGTTGTTCATCCCCAGTCGGCAAGTGCCCACACGCACGCACGTCCTGCAGCTGCAAGGACAGCCGAGCTGACAGACGGACACACAGACAACAAAATTCCTCACGGACGCATTGCCGATCAGATGGACGGGTCTTCTTGTCCTCCACCGCTTTTCCCCCAGATACTGAAGCTCCGTTCCGAGTAGGGTGCTACGTACTACGAATGAACGAGCACGTTCGATCTAAAGCTGCTTTAGGCTTGGGTCAAACCTTTGGCCAAGATCAACGGCCAAAGAATCCCTCGTTCATGTAGCACGTAGAGGTCGTACTCGTACATACATACCTGGAGTCACCGCGGCAACAACCGAGGTGTGGGTGGGGGGCGTATCTACGACCTGTCGACAGGCATTCAGACGGCCTCGAGACAGGGTCATGCTTTTTTCATCTCGGCGTCTCCGTCATGCGTTCCTCATGCAGTCCAGGCGATGGAAAGGCAAAGCCTACGGCCAGCTTTCGATGGAGCTGATGAGCAGGAGGGCAGTGCGATCGAAAAGGCTCTCGTCTCTCGTCTCCATCATGCTCGTCACGGCAGGAGAGGGGACGGGACCCAGTAAAACAAGTGAAGGAAACGAAACGTGCCACGACATGAGCTAGTGACTGCTAGTGCCGCTGCCGGGGTGATCTGATGAGACCCAGTCCACGTAGGCGTAGGGCTGTCAATTCCGTCCGGGTCTGGGGAGGGTCCAGGCGCCAAAAGCAGCTAACGTGCGGCGATTGAACATCAATCAAGAGGTAAAATTTCCGTGCATGTGATCATGGCATGGTCTGACCGGAGAAGCTTCCACCGCCGCATTGCTGAAAAGGGCAGAAATCACATATTTGACCTGAGGCAGAAATCAAATCACAAACTGACCTGTTCACGAAAAAATTTCACTCTGCTGATCCTTTGGTGTGGCGCCCGACAGCTGGGCGCCGCACCCTACTGTGCAGCGCCTTTCCCTTAGACGTCGCACATCCTGCCAGCGTGGCAGCCCTGGTCCAGTTGCGGCCCCACACGCACCTGTGCAGCGCCTAAGAGCTAGGCGCCACACTTTGACGTGCAGCGCCTAGCCCTTGGGCGCTGCACAGTGACTTAAGCGCGGCCGCCCCAGCCCGACCAGGCAGTTCTTCGTCTCTCCGCTCTCTGGACAGAGAGCAGCGGCGGCGGCGGCGCCCCCATCTAATCCCCCCACATCCCTCTCAGATCTGAAGATTTGATCCGTGGATTCGATCCCCAATCCATCCTACTAGGTAAACTCTTCCCTTCTCTTTCTTTTGCTCCGTAAATTTGTTGCCATTCTAGAGATTTGTCCATGATTTGATGGAACCCTTGATTTGTTTGGTTTGCTCGATTTAGGATGTGTATTCATATTGGTAGTACCGTAGTGTTATTTATTAGTTCACAATATATGATTCTTGTTGTTGAAACCCTAGATTGTTTAGTTTTTTTAGATATATATGAGATGCCTATTTTTATAGATAACTATGAGATGTTGATTTTTGTAGACATATATGAGAAGTTTGTTTAGATATATATTAGATGTTCAGTTTATTTCAAATATTAGATGTTGAGTTTATTTGAAATATTAGATGTTTAGTTTATTTGAACACATATGACATATTCATTGTGTGAGAAGGAGATGTTGAGATTCTTGTAGTTGAACACATGTTATATGTTTAGTGTATACCGATATTTGAGATGAAGATGAACTTTTATATGTTTATTGTTTGAAATTGTAAGGATGGTTTGGCTTCTGGACGATGTCTACGACGTGCAACACCGGGCCTACATGATGCGCGAGAAGGATAAGGTAATAATGAGTAATCTAAATATTTTGCAAATTTGCCTTTAGTTGAAATTTACATGCCCTAAGATTTGTCATTACTTGTTTTTTGCAGAAGCTTGAACCTCTGAAGATTCGGTATCACGGGGTCTCTGGTCCTGCCATGCCTTACGATGAGCGGTACACACCGTACATCAAGCAGGCAGGACTACTCCCGTGGATTCTGTTGGTCAGCCGGTCCACGCCGAATCTGAACGCTCCACTGGTGTCCGCTCTTGTTGATCGGTGGAGGCCAGAGACCCACAGTTTCCATCTTCGGACCGGGGAGATGACCGTGACGCTCGAGGATGTCTCGTTGATCACCGGTCTTGCTATCGACGGGAGGCCTCTATGTATGAGCACCGATTCTGATGGGTGGCGCGAGCAGATGATTGCTCTTATCGGTATGGCTCCTACCGAGGCTGAGGATGATGTAGAGGAGGGAGAAGAGAAGAAGAAGAGGGAAAGGAAGGCAGCCGGAGCTGCTTTCACGTGGATTCAAAATAACTTTGCGACGTGCCCTCCGGATGCAACTGATGATGTGATCCAGACACATGCTCGTGTGTATATGTGGTACATTGTGTCGAGGACTTTGTTTCCTGACTCCACTGGCAAGAACGCTCCATGGATGTGGCTGAAGGCGTTGACCGTCTTCGATAGCAAATGGAGCTGGGGTTCAGCGACTCTTGCCTACTTGTACCGACAGGTAGTTGGTCTGTTTTGTGATCAACTCATTTATTCATTAGCAATGCAAGCTTGCTGTCAAGTTAACATTGTTTTTCTTTCATATGTAGCTGGATGATGCGTGTTGCAGGATCACACCTAGTGCAGGCATTGGTGGTAATCTGCTTCTACTTTCTGTATGGAGCTGGGAGCGTCTGCCTGTTGGACGCCCGAAGAGCGTCAGGTTTGATCCTTGGTATGCAGATGAACATGACGAATTACGGCGCCCCACGTGGGCTTACAAGTGGGATATCGTTTCCGAGATGACGAACGATGTCAATCTCATGTACCAAAAGTACATTGCCGAGTTGGACACGATTACGCCTGAGCAGGTAAGGAGGTCATTACTTTAGTCCTTTCTCATGCTTGCTTGAAAAATAGTTATCAAATTTGCATTGTTGCCCTGTTTCATAGGTGGAATGGCAGCCATATGGCGCGGGTGAGAGCTTGGGGTACACCGCGGAGTTCCGCCTCAACCCGATGTGCTTGCGGGATAAGGATCTCTGGCTTATGCGGTGCCCACTGATATGCAACTGGGCGGTTGAGTTTCATTTGCCGCATCGCGTGTATCGTCAGTTTGGTCTTTTCCAGCCTCACCCGCCGGATTGGGTGGACACGGATAAAGCACTTCATAGGTAAGAGAGCATGTGTGCGTATTGTCTAATCATCGGGACTCCTTTTGATTGTGCTAATGTTTGGTTTTATACCACGCAGGTTGGACAGGAGAAGGCAACGGAAGATAAAGGACTGGGCCAAGCATCATTCTGCGTATGTTACCCGCTTCCAGCTTTGTGTGGAGCAAGCTCGTAGCACTGCACGCGCCCCGCTTCGTGAGCACAACTCACTTGCTTTTGATAACTACGTACGATGGTTTATTGGAACTACTCGAGTTGAGATATGCCCGCCGGCATATAATGAGGATATTCTTGAAGAACCCGTAAACTTTGAGGATCTAGCAAAGGGGAAGTACAACAGAGATGTCAGGCTAGGGCAAGGAGTCCCTGCTGTTCCGGTGATTAACTATGTGGTAAAGTGTTCCCCTCTTTACTTTCCTGTTGACCGTATTACACATGTTTGAATGGCTAACGCATTCATTTTTTCTCATCCGCAGCGCACCGAGATCAAGAAAGCAGCTGATGAGAGCCAGTCTATTCTGGAGAAGACACCGGTTGGAACTGGCAATGATGATGGTTCACTACGAGCATTCCTCAAGGTACATATCGCATTCACTATGAGAGCCAGTCTATGTTGCGAAGTTTGATATCTTACACACTTGTTCATGTTACAGCGTCAGGCCAAGAAGTTAAGGCGGTTATCGAACCTTCTCGGTTGCCGTGATCCTGAATATGATGAACCATCTGCCTCTAGGTCTGGTACACCATCAGACCCCGCACCTCACCATGAGGGGGACGATGTGAGTTCCTCATATGCTTATATGGATGATGAGGGTGGGATCACCCAAGAGGTATGACTAATCCTTTAGATGTGATTCTCACTTGATTACGACATCGGCCTTCACCATATTGTTTCGTTGTGTGATAGGGCGATGAGCTTGATGATGACATGACTTTGGCGGACGCTCAAGCTCGGTCCGCATATGTGTTCAAGCCTAGGCAGCCCAGACGCCGGTACACGCCCAACGACTATGACAACAGAGGCAACCCAAAGGTGGTCGTAGGGACCTCGCGGATGGCTAGCTTGGATGATGAGGCGGAGGCGGAGGCGGAGGCGGAGGCGGAGGCGGAGGAGGAAGTGCACGAAGAGGATCCTCGTGCTCCTAAGAAGAAGAAGCTTGCCTGCAGGCGTGCCACCAGGAACACGCGCGGAAGGCATTAGTGCTTGTTCATGTTAATTGTAGCCGTTTAATTAGGTTGACGAACTTGTGAGGTTATGTTATATGTTGGTGAACTCTTACTAGTGTGGTATTTGTGTTTGCGAACCTGAAGTAATGTTGAATTGTCTTAAATGATATGATGTTCAAGTTATTAGTTCTCTTTGCTTAGCATGTGCAGTTTACAGTATTTTTATTATGTGAGTGCTGCTGCAGGAGGCCAAAATGGCATCTGTTTCTGCAGTTTTGCTTATAGCAGCACTGCAGCGCCCAACATTTAGGCGCTGCACTGTACTGTGTGGCGCCCAACACTTGGGCGCTGCACTATATAGTGCAGCGCCCTGTCCTTAGGCGCTGCACTACTTCCATGACGATCCAGAGAGCCACAGTTGGCTTGCATCACATCCACAATACTTACAATGACTGCAGCATCACAACAATTTGAACAAACACAAATTTTAAGCCGACGAGTTCATAACTTAAGACAATTCAAACATTACTACGACATGGTTCACGACACATTCATTACAAATGACAAATGGCAGCTTGCCCTAGAAGATAGTTCACCAACATCTCACATGCCCTCACAACTTCATGACACATTCATTAGAAAATAGTTGACGACGAGTGCACCGAAGCGAAGTCCCTACTGAGTAGAGCGAGGCCATTTCCCCTTCTTGTCACGTGCCGAGTCCTCCTCTTGCGCCTCGCGAGCCTTTGCAAGCTTTCTTGCCCTCTCCTCCTCACGAGCAAGTTTCGCTTGGCGTGCCCTCTCCTCCTCTCGTTTCTTCCGCTCCATCCTCTCCTTCTGACGACGCTCTTCCTCCAAGCCTCTTCGAAACGATTCTTCGAACCGTCGTTGCCGCCTAAGACAATCTGCATATTGGTCCTTTTTCACATCTTCTGGCACTTCAAGATCTATCCACGTGAAGTACTTGCATAGAGGAGGCGGTGACTGCATAAAAATTTGTTGTTAGTGTTGACACACATTTGAGAGTAACATTTTACTTCTCGAGCTTACCGGTGGTTGGTCATAGGCGTTAGTTGGAAGTGCACGATCATAAGCATAGTTCGGGCATACAAAATATCTCCGCCCTTCCGTCCATGCTTTCTTTCGGTCGGTGGACACCTTCACCTTGCAAACATCTCCACACCAACAAGGCGGGATGTTGACATCTTTCTCCTTCACCTTGTCCAAAGATGCGTCCTCCCACTTGTTCGGCATGTCTTCTTGGTTAGCACACGGTGGCCTCGTCATGGAACCGGATGAAGCCATGCCTATAAAACCGAGAATTATTGGTCAACCCTAACCCCCACTTAACAATAACCACAACCCTAACACCAACATAACCCTAACACCAACATCAAACACACATAACCCTAACCCTAGCATACTATGAAAACCTAACCATACCAAATTAGCAAAGAAACACAAATTTCCAAATCCTATCAAAAACTAGGGTTTCCCCCAAACTAGCAAGATTTGAGAAAATGTGACAATTCCTATGGATGAAAACGAGGGGATCGGAGGAGATTACCTTAAGGGAGGGGTTGGCTTCGAAATCCACAGTCAAATACTCCGGATCTGAGAAGGATTTGAGAGGGGGAGAGAGGAGGGCAGAGGGGAGGCACTGAGCTTCGGGTTTGTGTGGAGGGTGGGGTGTGTGGGGTGGGGATGGGTGGGAGGGAGTTGGTGCAGCCTAATAAATGTTCAGGGGTGCAGCGCCTAAGGGAAAGGCGCCACACTACACAGTGCAGCGCCTCTCCTTTAGGCGCTGCACACCTGGACATTCCAGTCCAGAGAGCACCAGGAGCGTTCCAGTTGGTTTTGCATCCCAAAAATTGCTTGGTTTGGGACAAGTTCTTGTGTTGTGTCCCCCATTACTGCAGCCCCCACAACGGGATTGCTCACGAGGCTCTTGGAATTGGCCGGTGCCGTATTCTCCACCACCACCACGGCCCCATCCGTCCATGTCACCTCTAAGACGCTTTGTCTTACGTCTTCCCCGTCTAACGATCTTCAATTTCGGGTCCGGCCATAGTTGAACTCCATGATACTCCGGCCATTGTGATTGGTCCAAGTATGGCTGGAACCGTGGAGTCCATGTATTCTTTACCGTCATGATTGAGAACTCGGACTCCCTCACAGTAAGAGGGTGATTGACGTCCACATTCCTAACCCGGGATGCATTTAACAAGTGCGAGCATGGGAGATGAAGCAAAGACGGCCTCATGCAGCTGCAATCACACCGTGTTAGGGAGACCTTGAAAGCCCGGCCTCCGTGTTGGCGGCCATCGTTTGTGGTTCCTCCGGGCTCTTTCACCTCATACTTCCACTCGTTGTCGTCATATAGTACAGCTTCTTCGGAGTCTGCCTTTCGTGATTGAAATTACAACCATTCTTCAACCTTTGGTGGGAAATTATACTTGTGCTTATCCTTGTTCTCACCAGCAATCTGCTTATCAGTCTCCATTGAGTGCTTTAAAAAGTATTCATTCAACTTGTCAAATGTGTATTGAACTATTGTCGTGACGGGTAATGCACGTACACCCTTGAGCACCTTATTGAAGCATTCTGCCATATTGCTTGTCATTTGACCGTACCTCCGGCCATCTTCATCGAAAGCACGTGCCCACATATTCCTTTCGGCAATGTTCTTATTCAGAAACTCCTGACCGTCGGGGTCAAGTTTCTTGTGTCTGAGCAATGCATTGAACAATGTGGAAAACCACTTGTTGGTGAAAGCGAGACAACAATCCTGAAGATCATCGGCCAACTCCTTGATACCACATGCCCTATAGAAGTTTGCACAAAAGTGCCTCATGCACCATCGATGATGCAACTTTGTATGTCTGGGAATGTCAACCACCACCGCATTTAGAATTCCAGGATGGCGATCCGATATGACACAAATTTCCCTTTCAGCAGGTAATACCCTTGTTCTCAGTTGACGCAAGAACCACTCCCAGTTATCATTGTTCTCCACCTCAACCAAAGCGAAAGCCAAAGGCAACACCCGGTTATTGGCATCACTTGCTATTGCAACCAATAAAGTGCCCTTGTATTGTCCGGTCAAGAACGTGTCATCAATGGCGATGATGGGCCGACAATGCTCAAAAGCCCTCACGCATTGCTCAAAGGCCCAAAATGCACGGCCAAATACTCGGACGGTCCTCCCGTTATGAATCAATGTTTGGTGCCCATGAGGCTCAACCATGTGAACCATGTCTGGATTTGTGGCGGCCATAGCTAACAACAACCTAGGGAGTCGGTTGTATGCTTCCTCCCAATTGCCATACAACATCTTGAATGCGGCTTGCTTCGCCTTCCATGCCTTGCCGTACTTCACCTTGTAATGAAAGATGGCTTTCACAAGGTCAATGACACTCTTGATGCTCATTGTTGGAAGTGTGGATATTTGGTTGGACAGCCTGTAAGCAATGAACTCGGACGTGAGTTGTCTGTGTTGTTGGTACACAAGCTTGCCATCCGCATTCTTGTGCCGGCACATGTGAGTTGGTAGACAACTCACTATGCTCCAAGTGGGACCTCCTTTCCATGGCCTTGCACGCACAATCCATGGACATGTTGGCACTTCACATTTGACCGTGTAACGCACATTCACGTCCGAGTTGGCCACTTTATGTGGACGATAATATGTAACCGAGTAGTTGTCGAGCCACATCTTCAATTCCAAGAAGGATTGAAACTCACAACCGGGATATATCCCGTTCTTGCCGTCTTCCAAATCACGGTGAGAACTTGGCCTAGCTCCAAGAGATATGCATTTTCCACCATCCACAACGGCTTCATCCGCGAGACTAAGATCCTTGAACAATGGTGTCTTGTGATCCCGCCCGAATACCTTCTTGAATGCTTCGGCCTCCTTCGGTGTGAACCCCTCCTCATCAACTTCTTCATCAGGACCATCGTCATCCGAGTCTGATGCATATGCACGGGAAAAAGGGATGGATTGGTCCATTGTCTCTTGCACATGATATTGGTCGAGATCACCCACATTGTTGTCATGGAGGTCAACTTCGTTGTCATCCTCCTCGTACTCATCATTCTCCTCTTCAAAACCTTCATTTTGGTTGTTTGGAGTCGGGCTCAATGTTGGCCAATCTTCTTGCGTGAATTGAGGTTCACTCATTTGATCTTGGTTCATGGGTGGGGAAGTGCTAGCAACCAACGGGGAGGGGTTCCGGTTCAAGTCTAAATTCAAAGTAGACTCAACCTTCTTGGAGGCAAATAACTCAAGAGCCTTGTCTAGAGATTCGGCAACCGTCTCCTTGTATGCAACCCAACGTTGCTCGGAGTTCACACACATTGTCTTCCAACGGATGTGCATTCCTAAACCAACATTATGCCTTCCCTCGAACTCAATAACGTCACTTGGGTCCATCCAATTCAAATCTTTCCTCACTTGTTTCAAAAGCTCCGCATAGCTAGGACTACTCTCAAACACCATGTCAAGCTCATCCGGGTCCGTCTCAACATTGCCTTTCAAAAAGGCCTCTTTATCCACATGATGAACATAAACACATGTTCTCCCCATCCCTACAATAATCAAAAACACACATATATTAAGTAAATACTTAAGAAAAATATTTGCACACATATGCCCTAACATATATATGAATTAATAACCCTAACCCCCACATAACAATAACCACAACCCTAACACCAACATAACCCTAACACCAACATCAAACACACATAACCCTAACCCTAGCATACTATGGAAGCCTAAACAATCCAAATTAGCAAAGAAATATAACATCATTCAACACAAATTTCCAAATCCTATCAAAATCTAGGGTTTCCCCAAACTAGCAAGATTTGAGCAAATGTGACAATTCCTATGGATGAAAACGAGGGGATCGGAGGAGATTACCTTAAGGGAGGGGTTGGCTTCGAAATCCACGGTCAAATACTCCGGATTTGCAAGATTTGAGAAGGATTTGAGAGGGGGGAGAGGGGAAGAGAGGAGGGCCGCAAGTCTAAGGGTTTGGGTCGGGTGGGGGTGTGTGGGGTGGAGGTGGGAGGGGAGAGAGGGTGGGGCCAGCCCAAGTGGAACACGGACTGTGCAGCGCCCAAGAGCTAGGCGCTGCATATTACAGGTGTGTGGCGCCTAGCTCTTAGGCGCTGCACAGGTGCGTGTGGGGCCGCAACTGGACCAGGGCTGCCACGCTGGTAGGATGTGCGACGCCTAAGGAAAGGGCGCTGCACAGTAGGGTGCGGCGTCCGGCTGTCGGGTGCCACACCAAAGGGTCAGCAGAGTGAAATTTTTTGTGAACAGGTCAGTTTGTGATTTGATTTCTGCCTCAGGTCAAATCTGTGATTTCTGCCGCTGAAAAGAGGCGTTTCAAGCAAGGTTTCTATGTTTGTTTACCCATGCACCGATGGCCGGCCGGCCGACCCTTGTCTGCTGCTTGCACTGCATGTGTGTAGCCTTGCCCGTCATGTCAACTTTCCGGATTCCAAGCCAGCGGATGGATGGATAAAAGCTGGTGGATGGATGGGGGCGTGATTCGTGATCTCCTCCTCGTCACCATATTAACTAGCCCGATCCACCAAAAGGCATGCATTGGGGCAAGCATAAAATGTTACCAAGTCATAGCCTGCCTACCTGTCTTGATTTCTAGCACGAGAAAGAAATGGCCCTTGCCCATCTATCTATCATCTATCTTAATTTGCCTACTGGAGTAGTAGCTAGAGACACTTTTATTCGTAGTACTATATGTAGCTCGATCACTCGCTCGTCAGCAGCTGTACGTCTTTTTTCTGTCACCTCTGGATTCTCAGTTCCAAGTCAATGGTGTCTTTTGTCATTGACAAAATATCCAGTCTGATTGTCTCAAGGCATATTTATATCAACCACACCTAGCTAGTCCAAGAAGGTGGTGCTTTCACGCTTCGGTTATCACCTTTGATTATGCTATATATGATTAATATAATTATTGGTAAGCATGGTACATGAGTAGAGAACTGGTGTGAGCTAATAGTCTGGCAGCCTAGACTTAGACTGCTGCTTTCGTTACGTAGACAAAACGCTTCGGAAGATGGAGACTACAGAGAGCTTCTTGTCTTCCTGCGTTCTCAACTAGTCCCAGAAGAGTATTATTTTCTCCGTCGACAAGTTGGACAAGTTGATGGCTTCATTGTTGTTGTTGTCAATTATAGGCCCTTTCTCGCCTTCATAATAGGCCTTTTTCCTGTGCACGTTGACCTAGGCTTTGAGCTTTGAGCTTTGAGAGCCTGTCAAGTCGCCTGCGTGAGTGAGTTGGGGAAATGAAACTGACGTCTTTTGTCAGGAGTTTGTCCGAAGCAACCAACCAAATCGATCATTGTCTTGGGCCCTGTAGCTTTATATCAGTATTATCAATTAAATAACCTGTAAGAGCACTAGTATTGCTACTACACTCTTTAAGAGGAAAAAATAATATATCTTCCAGTCTCGTGGTTTGATACTACCTCTGTCTCAGAATGCAAGACGTTTTTTCACACTAATAACGTCTTACGT
This sequence comes from Triticum aestivum, assembly GCF_018294505.1. Taxonomy (NCBI): domain Eukaryota; kingdom Viridiplantae; phylum Streptophyta; class Magnoliopsida; order Poales; family Poaceae; genus Triticum; species Triticum aestivum. The sequence continues at coordinate 500,644,736 of NC_057800.1, read as the reverse complement.
TTTGTGACGGAGGGAGTATTTCAGAGCTGGTAACTGGCGCGATTCCTCCCATTCTACTCGCCATGCACGATGAATTTGGTGACAACTCGAACAGTGGAATCCTAGTATAGAATGGCAAATAGCAGAATGGACTGCATTAGAAGGTCTCTGTTTAGTAGTACCACTACACGACCGTACCAGTACGTACAAAAGGTGAAAAGCTGCTACGGCGTTAGCTTCACACTATGCTGCTAATGTACATGAACAAAACGCACCGCGAGGCTGATATCTCTAGTCACTGGTGACTTGCACCCGGGCCATTGCTGCTGACCTCCATCTTCCTGGTTTGGGCTCTGAACATGCTAGCAACGTCGGCGGCCGTGCTGCAATCCTCTGGGCTCCGATCTGGAACGCACCGTATGTGCCTCGGCATCCTCACTGAGATACCGCGCGATGGATGCACGATACCGATGGCCGCGTGATGGACAGGGGATAGTGTGAGATCTGCCAGGAAGAAGGAAATTAGACATGCCGTGCTTGCGAGATATCCGTAAATTTCTCCAAGGTCTGTGTGAACTACTACGTGGTACAAGCCCAAGAAAATTAGCCTGGTCCAGGAAAGAATTGGCATTTCCCACAAAAAAGAGGAATCACCGGGAATGAATTGGCACGTTAGGTTCCCTAATGCACAATGCTGTAGTTTCCAAATGGAGATGTTCTCATGACAGGGCTTCACATTTTACCTGCACCTCGGATCTCCCAAACTTGTTCAGCAGTGAACCACAACTCCGGCTGCTCATCTGTTTTGTAGTACACGGGTTTCTTGGGCAGTATCTTTTCACCAGAATAAAACTCCTTCATCTGCAGATCAGATTTCCAGCAATGCAAGGCATAAACATAGATAACAGCAACATACATAATTCTGATTATGGACAATTTTGCGTTCAAATTAAAACAATATAAACTAATAGATGCCACGGCAATAATTTATCCCTTTAGGAACAAACTCACTAGAATTGCTAGTCAGCCTCTCGCATCCTGTATATCACTACATAATCATTCCGGTATATGTAATTTTCACAGTTCGTCATTCTTTTGTACTTTCAATTTGTCAAAGCAAATATCACATTCAAGCATGTAAGCAACTGCTGGCATGTGTTCTTAAAGATGCCAGGTTACTACAGACAAGTGTGGCATGATTAAACAAAATAACAATTCAAACATACCTCCTTATAGAAATCATCTGAGAAACCAGACATAACACGACAGACACTTTGAAATTCTTCAGATTCAGGGTTGTAGCATGCCATCAGAAAAGGGCTGTACCTGTGAAAACAAACTGAAGCATAAGCTGGGAGCATTTGACTCGATGCAACGGGAAGCGGAGAACCTACCATCCAGCTTTCCGTCCATTTCCATACCATGCACCGATTGGAACTAAGTCAAGGCTATCACCTAGGCCTTCCACATAGTCACGCTTCACCTGCAAACGTCATGCAAGATGTTTCAGAAAAATGTGAGACATTAAGGCAAACGCTTCTTCAGCATACAACAGCAGTTTGCACCTTTAACCATGAATCACAACGCTTGGAAGCAGAGTATCCAGCATCAATATCAAGAGTCTTCAACATTATACCCTCACAAGAAGACTGGCATGCTTTTTCAAAAAAGCTGCTCATTCTGTGTAAAGTGCTAGAATTATCAATCGATGCTTCATCTTCTTCAACCTGCGTAGAAGAAATCGATTCATCTGCAGTTACAAACATGCATGAATAGATTCTAAACAAGCAAGCACGGAAAGAAAGATTGTATAATACGAGCGGTACTCCAGATCTTGCAATTTCAACCAGAGTGAGTTAGTATCCTATGTGACCCCAGCTGACTTAGGTGTGAGGAGTTGACGAACAGTTGCGCCACCTGGCTTCAAGTTCCCATGGACTCGAATTTTCCTATCCTCGTATCCCCCCCCCCCCCGCCCCCCCCCCCCCCCCCCCCCATGTTTTGTGTCATAGATTTTGATCGCGAATAGTGAGCAGTGTTAAAAGGAAACAAAGGAAAAGGATGAGATAAGATATCAGCTACCATTGACATTAAAAGATGCAGCGTCTTAATTGTAGTGCATGTAGGAATGGCACCGATGGTGGTAATAGCAGATTAGCTAGTACGAGCAGACACTGTCAGAGTTACAATCAATTGAAATTTACAGGCAGTTTGTTTCTACAGTTGTTAGTTCTGTAGTGATGGTGAACTCAGATCGCTGGCGTCAAGTTTATCACCCAAGCTGGCAATAACCACCATGAGATTGGCCTATTTGTGTCTGATGCTGTGATTACTCTATCAAGTCTTGAACTTCGGATGTGTATTCTATTGGTTCAGGCTTTGGGTGTGTCCTTTAGCCCGTGTAGTATTTACCCCTTGAGTCCTGACAACCTTGTACATCCATAAAAGTAAGAGTGTTTCATTTAAGGATGAAACTTACAGTTAACTGCTGAGCTAGCTCCAAGTATGCTGGCTTCTCCTGGAAAAGGTCATGGATGTCTGCAAGGCAAAATGCAGGAAGAGTTTGAGGACATTCTTAGAGGCATTACTCAACAAAGCACATTGTACTTATACAAGTTTTCAAGATGGTACTGAATCATACAGCTTCTCCTTTGACGAAGTGGGTTATCCAATAGCCTGCAGAAAAACACAGTTAAATTCGTTGTATTTTGAATTAAACAATCAAGAGTCGGTTTCTTGTACGTTGGCATTTTGGCATTTCTATTCCACACAATTGCACTTTGCTTTTTACGACTGTTGCAGCTTTGTGCCACATTGCAAAAAATCGGACCAGATATTGTCATCACAAGATGAGACCAGACCAGGCATAACAAACCTGAGTCGGTTCAGTGACATGGGCCAACCTGTTAACTGCCACATGGAGGCCACCTCACTCCTCTGCCACATCCATGCAACACACTCAAGCAAGGCCCAGCCGCGAGTGACGCACTAGTATTACAGGACAATTTAACCTAATGTTAAATGTGGTAAGAATATGTGATCCGAAGTGCAATTTACTCAATAATAAACCATCCGTATAACACATAGGTAAAACGAAGTATAGTTTATAGCAAACATTTCCATTAGGCATCCCACATGACATGACCGGTATGCAATTAAGTTCTCCGAATCATCAATTGTGTAAGAACATTAACATTTTCTACATATCATTACATCACTGATAAACTAAAAGCATAAGACCGTTGTAGTTGACGTGTGGGACAGGCAAACTAAATTCAACTGATAACTAATCACTCTGTGAATAAAAGGATATGAGCAACAGATCTCTCTGCTGATATACAGGATGCTGCCAATCATTGAAAGAGTATTTCTGGCTACAGAACAGGGGTGATTACTCAACAAAATATATTTTCTTTATTAAAAAAAGTCTTTTCAACCATGTACCTAAATACAGGCACTCCATTCATAAAAAAGAACTATAAACTGCAAAAGTGCCTCACAACATTTACCTTTGTCCATTGCAGAACATAATATCAAAAACAAACACACAGATGTCAACCTGCAGAATGGTCAAAATAGTATCAACTTTGGTATTATCATTATCATTCATGATGATAAAAATAAATAGACTGCAATTATAAAAAATGGAATAAACTTGCTGTGATTATTAAATAATTATTTACGAAGAAGGAACTCCAAACATTAGTAGTAGAAAAATAGAATAAACTTGCTGTGATAATTAAAATGATTAGATATGAAGAAGGAAATCCAAACACAGCAAACACAAAAGTACATTATTTGTTCAAAGCATAAAATAGTCCACTCACAGTCTCATTGACAATGTGTAACACACATGCTACTATATGTTGAGCAAAGGATACCAGAAATGAGGAAAACAGAAAGACAACTACAAACTTAACAGTGCTTCAAAATAAAAGGACATACATAGAGAAACTGTGGAAATATCTGTGGCCAAGTGCAACATTCTGAAAAATGGTGGGAAAAGCAATGGCTGCTTCAGTTTAGAGTTTAGCTACTTGTGTTGTGTGTTTCCAAAATTTCCCAACATAGTCATAGATGTGCATCAATCATGTTAGAACATGAATTTCTGCAGATGCACATGTTCTAACATGACACATATATGAATTTCTTGACCCTAAACTCAAGTACCCACCCTTCCATGTACAAAATCCGTCCTCAATAAATAATCCGACAAAACCCGAGAGACGACAAGGAGCCAAGGCTCACTCCACTTAAGCTCTCAATTATAAGAATTAATTAGAGAAATTTCTTCGCACTACCTCTTGGTAAAGTTATAGGCATTAATCAAGTAAAGGTGCTATCAAAAACAAAATGCTGATGAGTCCAAAGCAGTAACAGAACTTAGTGGATCGCAGAACAATCATAGCACCTTTATGTTCTGAATTGCAATTGAGGAGTTCTTGCTCCCTCTTTCTCTTGAAGACAATTCTTGGAATGACATCAGCCTATTTCCTTTATTCCTATCGATTCCCACAACCTTGATTTGGACGCGCAAGTATAACAAAAACAATTAGAAGGTAAGTAAGTGGTGAGTGGTCTACTATAAACATAGCACATAGAGAGGTCATCCTCATGAATCAAACTTACTTCAGCATCCAGTATAAAGCTGGCCACCTCTGAGTTGCAAAGCTCTTTGATCATGTTAACTAAATCGGGAAATCGGGAAGTCGAATCTTTCATTTGCCTTGAAAATATTTGCACAGATCCATCAGTTAATCTGTGAATCTGGGCGCGCTGACCATCATACCTGAAAGCAAAGGAAAGTTAGTATGAAATAAGTTATGCATGACATGTCTAAGGACTTAACTAAAATAGTTTCCCTTAGAAACTACAAAAGCGGTCAGAGGACTTTGTGTGTGTGGTTAAGCTTGTAGCTTATGGCAATCGCAGACCCAGATTTCAACATAACTGGCCCTACAAACTATGCAAACTCAACTGGTGTCAAGACAATAGGAAAGTACTCCTCCCTAACTGCTTTGCCCAGGCTCCACAGTTCTCGTGATGCTTAAAACAAAGCCCATGGTTATGCTTGAACTGGTGGCGCTTTGATTTTTGTAGTTCGGTTAACCAACCTCAAGCAAAGTGCAGCTAGAAACGATGTTTTATACTCCCTCCTTGCCAAATTATAGTGCATATAATATTTTTCAAAGTCAAACTTTGTAAACTTTGCCTGAGTATATAGAATAAAAATGCTTACAATACCCAATATATAACAAGTGAAAATATATTTCACGATGAATCCAATGGTATCGTAAATGTTGATAAATTTCTATAAACTTGGTCAAAGTTTACAAAGTTTGACTTTTGAAAAATATTATATGCACTATAATTTGGCACAGAGGGAGTACTTAGCAATTCATAAAAAGTTAATGTACAGTAAGAACAACCATTTGGTCATGAAAGTAGGTTTGCTAGGAAAGAATCTCTTAAGAGAGCAATGTACTCACTTGTACTCACAAGTAAATGCTCTACCATGAAACAACTTCAGTGCTTGAGTGACCCCATTAGTAATTCTGAAAAAAAAAGGAATGAAACCATGATTACAATATAAAATAGGTCAGTTAAAAATAATTGTACTGGAAACAGCATCAAATGCACACACCTTGCAAGCATAGGTGGTATAGGTGTGCCAGGTACCATTGCTAAGGACGAAGCTGCAAATGTAGCGCCTTCACAAAGAAGAGAGGGAACGAGCAAATCCTGAAAATAGTGCCAGCGGGAGTTCCTTTAGAAAAATGACGGCAATCTCTCGCTTGAAGCAAGAACCATCCTGTTTTGGACTAAAAAGCACGGATACGGCTATCCTCGAGAATCCCATCTATTTTTATATCTAAAAAAGAACACTGTGATACGGCAGGGATACAGTATGGACACAGGGGGATACGGGAGCCCAATACCAGTCAATTACAACCCTAACTATGCTGGAGAGGCAACAGACAAGCACCAAATCGACCGTGAGTTGGTCTGTGCCTCTGCCTCCAGCGACCGTGCCGCCTCCTGTACTCATTGCAACCACCGTCTGTACTGGCTGCTACTGCTCTTCTTCCGTTGGCAAGCAAGCTCGAGCGACGGAGCAACATACCTCGCCCTCTGCCCTCATCTCTTCCCTCCCTCCTCTTTCTTCCCCGTCGTTCCTGTTATTGATGCTACTGTGCTGCTGTTGTTACTTTATTGCTGTTGATTTGCTGCTGCTATTGCCTGCCATTGCTGCTGTCCTAAATTAGCTACTGTTGCTGATTTGCTCGATTTGCTACTGCAGACCTGCTGTTCACTTGTTGCTGATTAGCAGAGGGAGCATGGCATTTGGGAGTGGAAGCAACAACAATGCTAGCGTTGACAGTGAAGAGTGTGAACTTAGGGATGGTGTTCCAAATCTTAAGTATCCTCTGTTGTTATCATTTTGTCTTTATACACACACACACACTTGCTGATCCCGTGTCCCCGTGTAAGTATCCTTGTCTCTGTGTCCCCGTATCAGTGCCTTTTGAACCACCACTTGCACCATTTTCCACAAGCACATAGATTAACTTATAGCCGTTCATATTATAGACACCACATAATTACTATTTAAAAGGGCTGTCATAAAATGAAGGGAAATTTAATATTACAAGTTGTACATCAATTTTCTATTACAATATTAATGCGCTATGATGAAGGTTAAAAATTGTTCTCTTGACAAACTCACCAGAGCTCTTTTGGAAAGGACATAGGTTTTCTAGCAATGTAAGCTAGATAGTAGATACTCAGCACATTTAACATTGATGTAACCAATAGCTAGGAAATACGAAAGTCTGTACCATCATATATCAAATGAAATAAGTTCATTAATGATTACTCACCATATTAGGAATCACATTGTATGCCTCAGTAACTTCAGTTGAAAGGCTCTGCTCAAAGAGGAAGGTAGAATTCTTGATTCAGAAAGTGTAAAAAATCAAATCATTATATAGTAAAGATGTGCAAAAGTGGATAGTGAAGAATCCATGTTTTCTCCACGAAGTTCTCGTAAGAATAAGAAAAAGAAACATTTTAGAGCCCAGCTATTAAATTAAGTTTCCTCCAATTCACCGAAATATTTTTATAGTTAGGGACACAAAAAATTCAAACTTCCGCATCTTTGTAGTCGCTAAGAGAATGGAGGTGCCATTTTCACGCTCTGTGGTAAGAATTAAGATTCTAGCAGTAATATATAATTTGGCGTCAAGCCTCAAGTATTTTTCCTAATAAATCACGACAGACAACAGTAATACAATTTTCCCTAAGATACTCAACATGGGCACTTAGCAAAATAGACCGGTTTTTTCTCTTGCCACTTACAACATGTAATGTACATATCGTGTAGCATTGGCTTCATCAAGGGACAGATGGTTAAAATGTGCTGACGCATTCATTTACTTCTAATTAATAGATATTGCAGTATTTTCAGGATTGCAAAAAAGAGACACATGCACACATACCTACGTGTGTGTGTCCTCCAAGTACATGTCTAGAATTGACAGAAGGTTCCTATAGAGAACTGAGAAACGTGATGATCTAGAGCATTATAGTATATGGTTAGATGCTTGGTGGCGTAGCTATGTTCTCTTTTCAAGTACCTAGTATGAGACTAAGAGTTTATATTACCATAACCAAGCTAATGTCGAAGGAAAGTATGAGATTGGAGTAATGGTTCTATGGTAGTGTGCAAAATATTAGCAAGCGACGGTCACATCTAACATTAAAAAAAAAGTAGTACTAACAAGAGCACAAGTCAAATCTGGGGCCTCAAAATCACCTGCCCCCTAGTATAGGCCGGGAGACAAGCCATGCCCCATATGAGCAAAGCTCAAACCCTCAAACAAAATCATTTGCAGAACAAAAGAACAGGCTCGGCTTAGTTAAACAAACCTGCAATTGTGATTTTACACCCTCCAAGGATACCACAGGGCCTGTTGAACATTTTTCATGAAGAACAATGGCATGTGCAAGAGCGGGTAAGATTGTCTTCATCATAGCGCCAATACGCAAGTTACGGACCTGTTGGTAAAACACACCCACACACACGAAAGGGAGGAGGGTAGACATAGGAAAATCCAAGATTGATTAGTTATTGCCATACTAATTCAGATAGGTTCACAAAGACTTGGAAGCATGAACAAAGATAATGAGAACAACAAATACATAATGAATGAGATACTGAAACTGAGGCTTTCTTTTGCTAATATAGCATTTGTATACTAGGATTTAACAAGTGTGGGAATGGATGGAAGCTGTCCATCATGCGAGAAGGATGAATTAGAAGATAAGCAAGCACAGAAGACCAAAACCACAAAATCGAAGTATAATCTGCAGTTATTATATGCAATACAGACTCAGGCGCAAAATAGAAATTTACAAGCATAAAGGAAGGATGCCTCACCAGCGTTCTAACAAGAAATTTCATTTCCATTTCTCTGCAAGACCGAATAAGATGCAACACAAGAATTTTTCTCCTCCCAGCACTCCCACCACCTGATATTGCACTAAAATGAAAATAAAAACTGACGAAATTAAACAGATTATCATTTCCCTGTGGCAATAAATGATATCATGCGAAGTATGATTATTATTAAATTTTATTATCTATTTATCTTGAAAGAAAACAGTGAGATTATTGCATGAAATAAAGCCAGAATATTCAAAGATTTAACTATTTGCTTATTACTACATTAAAAAAACAGAAGTATGAGACCAAAACTGAACAGAAAATAATGCAATCTACAGTGACCGGTTATTTACCATCAGTTGCTAGGATACAAAGTGCCTATGGAACTTTGACAAGACGGTTCTTATGCGATATGACATGTACGTCATGTTAATAATTGATAGGGTTGATAGTATAATCATCAAAAATTGTATTGTAAGCAGACGACAGATATGATACTAACCATACAAAAGGAATTATAATCCGGATTAAAAGTAACTCAGGTTTAACCTTAGCCATCTATGTATAGCAACCCGTGGGTAATTAAGATATTGTGCATGTACGGAAAGATTCCTGGATTCTATTAGAGACAGTGACGGAGGCAGTACCCGGCGAGCCAGGACAGCTGCCTGGGCTCACCTGCGAGCTGTTCCTTCAATCATAGCTGTGACATCATGTAATTATTAGCTAAAGCTACCGTCGTTTGCCCGGGCAAATTATTCTTGGGCCATCTTGGTCTTCTAAGCCCATCTAATTAACCTATACGGTTGCCCCTAGGCTCATGGCTGGTCGAGGGAGGAGGTAGGAGGACTGGTTACAAAACAATACGCCCACATTCCCTAAAAAAAATTAACAATGTGCCCGCACAAACTAACGCAGCCTGCTCACGCCTCCTCCCTCGAGCAGTTCAACTGGCCGCCACGGTTCGATAGCTGCAGACAAAGAACGCCGCCGATGATTTGTCAGCGTTGGCGCAGCTCCTCCTAGCAGGAAAGACGACAGTTGACACCTGACAGCTCCTCCTTCCAGCCATGAGCCATTCGTGCCGACGACTGATTAGGTGAGTAAGTTCAGGTTAACTGGATTTGGAGATTTTATATAGTGGACGCGCGCGCGCACACACACACAAATTTGTGGAATGATAATTCATGCCTTGAATTTGGGGGTTTAAATATTTGTTTGTAATTTGCACGGATATAGAAAATTGGGGATTCCAACGTTTTGAGCAGGTTCATTAAAGAAAAATCAATCTCACTCCACATCAGTATTACTTCTTCTCGACTCCTCTAGCCTAACCATTGTTAGTTAGTTCAATCATTCTAAATCACCAAATTTCAATCTTATGTTATTAAAATATTTGATATGAGGAGATTTTTGGTTCCTAGAGCAAGTATTTAGAATGCAAATGTTGTGCAGCCGGAACTCTGACACCGGCATGAGAACAAGACCCTAATGTTGTTCATCTTGAATTAGCTTTACTTTTGCCGGTGTCAGGGAACTTTCTTTGTAACGAAAATTATTGTGAATAAGTTTTTACACCTCCACTATGAATTGCTAGTTTTTACTTTTTAGTTTGGTGGGTCTTATTTTTTGGTGCTTCATCAGGCATTTGGATACCTAGTATTTTATTCATAACTACTATTGTTTATCCAACTAATAGTTGTCATATTTAATTTCAGGTTTTATTGAAATTATATGTATGGAAAATACAGTATCGGTTGTTTGACTTATAGTTCCAAGTATCCGGTTACGGTTTTCTGTCTTTCTAGTTAGCTTGCAGCCCGTCCCGGCTCCTAGTTTTTCCTGGCTCCACCACTGACTAGAGATGCAGGTGCACAGTTATACTCTCTATTATTTTCTGTTGTCTTTCTAGTTAGCTTGCAGCCCGCCCCGGCTCCTGGTTTTTCCTGGCTCCGCCACCGATTAGAGATGCAGGTGAATAATTTTACTCTGTATCGTTGTTCCACAATACTGAAGATCGCAAACAATAGTCAACAGCTTTGAGATACGGTAGCAGGTATGAGTATCCTGGTGGCTCTAAAATATAGACCTATATGGCCTTTAAACCAAGAATAATTACCACTTTGACATGTTCTTTTTTTTCAGAATTCTCAAGCAAATAAAATTTCATCTGCCATATAATATTTTTCTTTGCAAGATAACATCATTATGGTTAGAATGGCTGCAAGTCCCACCACAGTAGCTAGACCCAAACCACTCTATAGCACTGCAACAGTCTATTCACTCAGTGATTACTGATTAGGGAGTAGGGGCTGGTTCATGCAAGTTACTGGAATACTTATCAACTTTGGTTGAGCAGGTGACAGACTGGATAGAAGCCTAAGTTTTGGTTATGAAAGAAGCCAAACATCTTAATTTAACAAAGTGAGACTCAACTCTCGAGTTACTAACTTGAATGTTGACTTGACCTACCTTATCCATTATGACTACAACTTGCGCCTAGATGATGAGGTGGCACCCAAGTCGTTAGTCAGCCAGGAAAGAATTGTATGTGTTGCAAGAACGAAAAATACTCAGGGAAGAACTGTTGTAGCATGTAATATTGAGTAGAAAGAAAGGTGGACGATTGACCAATCATTATGGTAAAATAGATATATAAAGGTAAAATGAACATCAAACGAAGATATCTTTTTTTGTAAATAAGACCTTAGCTTTCGTAGTGTAGAATATACATCCCGAACTGAGAGTGGACGAGGAGGAGCAAGTAGTGTTTGATTCTGACGGCATTCTTGGGCAACATCACCTACAAATTACACAACAACTGCTGTTGATACAATATACTGTAATAAAGAAAACTATATTTCGAACATTAAATAGCTTATATCCATAGAACAAATGGCGTAACATAGATAACAAATAATAGGAGTTAATATCATCCCAAAAGTAGTTACTCTCTTCGTCCGGAAATAAGAGGAATATTTTGTTCGGTTAAGACAAGACATTGACCAACAACAAAATCAATTGATATGTAATATTACATGCCATAAATTCATGCCAATAGATTTGTATTCAGAAGTATCATGATTGTGATTTTGTATCACATAAACCAAATATTAATAGAGTACTCCCTCTGTAAAGAAATATAAGAGCGTTTGGATCACTAAAGTAGTGATCTAAACGCTCTTATATTTCTTTACGGAGGGAGTAGTTGTTGGTCACTGTCTTGTATTAACCAAACAAAATGCACCTTACATTTCCAAGCAAAGGGAGTAACGAATAATAACTCATGCATGAAGCTACAGACTGATGTTGGAACTTCTCAAAAGCCTGTCAAATGGATTGATACGCAACGACACAGCCATGAGACCATGCGGTAGGCTATTTCCTCCAAACTAATAATATGAAACAACAATATTGCTACTTTTAACTTTTAGCCTTACCAAGATCACCGTAAGTTTTGTACATCTCGTGTATTTTAGATTTGCTCGTTCCTAGCGACTCCTCCATAGCAGATATAACTAGACTGCCGCCAATGTTTAGTTCCTAGCTTCATTAACAGGAATGGAGTTAGTGTGTTGGTGTGTCATGAAAATTGACTAGGCATAATGAAAGCATTTCAAAAAAAAAAGATGAACATGGAAGGGAAGACTAAAGTACAATGCTAGAAGAGTAAACTACACTGGAGGTCCTAAAAGTATTCTAAGTGTGTCAAGTAGGTCCTAAAAGTTTGAAATCGTTCACCGCGGGTCCTATATGTGTATTTTACCCGCGACTTTTAGGACCTATTTGACACAATTGGAATACTTTTAGTACCCACGGTGAACGACTTACATACATTTAGGACCCACGGTGAACGATTCAAACTTTTAGGACCAACTTGACACACTTGGAATACTTTTATGACCTCTAGTGTATTTTACTCATGCTAGAATAGGATAATGTGTATTTAAACAGTAAATGAGGGGTTTGAAAGAAAGCATTTGACAAGAAAAAGATTTGTCGATACTCCATAACTTAAGTTTGGCAATCAACTTATCTTTATTGATATAGAGTTTGTTCAGTATAAATTTCCAATGTTTCAACTGAGATGTTAAAAGGAAGCAACCAACAGTAGATATGGGGAAAGTGCGAAGTACGGCAATTACTGTAGTTACCACATTTTCATGGTCCGGAGAAATTTTGTTAGTACATAGATAAACAGCAGGTAGCACATCATCAGGTGATAAGGCAAGCAAACTGCATTCAAAGGTAATAAGATATTAAAATGGTGAACATTTCAGTGGATGATCAACAGCAACATGGATAGGTAAACTATAAAGTGATAAACATTGGAAAACCTCCTGAACATGTTGCAAAGCATGGCAGTAGTTTTGATCTTCCCTTTTTCTCTTTCTACAAGATCAAAAGTGCGAGCCAAATGCAAGTATGGCGCAGGCTGTCCTGCTGTCCAGCAAGCTGCAGAAGTGGACATACATGGCATGACTCACTACAAAGCAAGGTGATAAAAACTCTCAGCGGCTAGTAGCTAACCATGCTCAATCGGCCGATACTTTTCAACTGGCAATGATATATTCATCAAATCTGCTTGTGCTACAGAAGTTTGTACATACAAGTTTTGCATCTTTGGAGTAGCCTGAGAAGAGTTGTGGACCATGTTTGTGTTATCATATTTATCTATCATCTCATTTTGTGTATTCTGCGGCACAATACTCTTGTCACTATCAGGTACTTTATTGTTTTGGATTTTACTGTAAAACATGTCAACTGCTACATTCACATCTCCTTTTGTCTTCTCAAGCAAGGAAATTGCAGATTCTCTGGACATGCTGCCATCTACAATCTGAAGAAGCTGGTTTACTCCCTGCTTGTGTGATTCCACAATGTCCATTGACTGGTTGTTATTCTCCCCATTGTTTTGATGTGGATCAACTGTTACTTTATTGGCTGACTCACTTTTAGAAGCAGCTGCCGTTGCTCTACCAAAATAGTTTGTGATTGTGGGTTGCTTGGGTCCACCAGCTTCTGTTGAGGCAGTTGATTTTCCTTTCTTTTTTGACTTGCTTACAGTACTAGAACCCCTCTTTCTTTCCTTCTTCGTTTGATTCGACTTCATTCTCACAGGAGTCAAGTTTACGAGCTTGGCAGAATGCTCCATGGGCTTCTGTGAAAACGAAGGAACTTCCTGCTGACTATTTGTGTCAGCAGAAGATCCAAGATCAGAAGTACGAATTTCCACTGACTTAGGCTTTTCATTATTAGAAACATTTGCTTCTTCAAAGAAATCTCTTTCCCGCTCAAAGAAGGCAGATGCTGATTGAACAACATCACCACCTGAGCTCATCAACAGGCCCTGAATCTGGTCCTGGTTGACCCATGAGGGTAGGAAATCTGACAGTTCTTTCTTCATTCCTTCTGTAATCTTAATCTCCAAATTGCCTGGTAGTTCAGAAACAGAATTGTTTTCTGGTAACGAAGCAAACTCCTCCCCATCTTGTTCTCTACAGCATTTGGCCAACACATCCTCATGGCTAAGAGAAGCATGTGCCGATCTTCGATTGAATGCCATCAGGAACTCGTGTTTGTTTGCTGTCTCATCCACCAATCCAACAAAATGTTTCTGTAAAGCAATTGCCTCCTTACCATCAAGCTTCCCACCATCTACTCCCACAGTGGGAATTACCCGTTTTGGGTGCAAGAACTTCACATAGTCCCGCAGCTCATCATAGCTCGAGTGCTCACTATAAGGTACAAGATGTATCTTGAGTGAATCCTTCACTCTAACTGCGAACCCTTCCTTCTTGGTCTCGTACATCCATCCGGTTGGTACAAACCCAACTACCTTGGTGTATCCTCTCTCCACCATGATCTCCTTCATTTTCACAAAATTCGGCCGAAAATAGGGCCATGTCTCCCCCAAAATATTCCACCCTATGACATGCACATCTGTTGCTGAAGCGTCTTCAGTAAAAACTTCCTTCTCCCCACCAAACCCCAATACTGTCAAAATCTCCATCTTTCTACTATCCACATGAATCGTGCACCCGCAGCGCCTTGCAACCTCCAGCAGAATCCTCTCTTTGCCCACAACATAAGTAGCGATCAAACACAAGACACGCTCTCCAGCCGCCCCACTCTCCTCCTTCACCTGCTTTATCGTGTTGACAACATACTCCAGTGACTCCTCTTGAGAAGGAAATGCAAATTTGGGGTTACAGTATGTGGTGTCCAGGAATAACGCATCAGCACCGACGAATTCCAGCAGATTAGGGTTGCTTCTCATGGAGTGCGTATATCGGAAGTCACCGGTGTGCACATACCTCTCCGGGTTTGGTCCAGGGGAGGTGAAGAGGAACTGGACGGCCCCAGGGCAGTGGTTGGCATCGACGGCAACAACACCCCAGCCATCAACGGTGATGCGGACGTCAATGTCAATGGAGACGATGAGCTCCGGCGGCACAGAGAGCACGGAGGCGAGGAGGCGGGCGGTGGGAGCGGTGCAGAAGACGAGGCCACGGCGCCAGGAGGGCCCGAGGCCGGCGTAGTGGTCGGAGTGGAAGTGGGAGAGGAAGTAGGCGACGGAGAAGTCGCCGGCGTGGCGGAAGGCGTCGACGAGGAAGCGGGAGTTGGGGATGAGGCCGGTGGGTGGCACGGAGGCCGGGACGGGCGGGGTGGCGGCGGAGGCGGAGAGGGGATGGGTGTGGGCGGGGGTGAGCGACGCGAGCGAGGAGAGGAAGAGTGTGGAGGTGGTGACGGAGAGCGATTTTGAGGCGGGGGAGCAGAGGAGGGACGCCATTGGTTTCGGTGGAGGGTTTAGGGTTTGAGCGCGGCGGCGGCGGCGGCGGCGAGGAAGCGCATGGTGCGGTGGTGGCGCTGGCGCGCAGACAGCCAAGAGGAGAGAGGGGGGTGGGGGGCCGTGGAGGCCCGCTGGGTCCATGAAGAAGGTTCGGCTCGGAGCCGCGGCGGTTTCCAACAGGTGTTTTTTTCTCTTTGGGAAAGAAAAGTTATAAAAATGGGTTATATGGCCTTCAATCCATGACTAGGGGAGAATATGAGGTGATATCATCATTTGTGTTCCCATGATACATATTCGAAAAACAAATTTAAATGTTTTGGAAAAAAATCGTGAACGTCCACAACACATATGTCAACAAGCCCTAAAATATTCACATCAAAATTTAAAGTGCGCGTAGACAAATAAAAGGATAAAGTCGGATATTCGGATAACACTGGTGGCTTACCGGAGTCTATGGTCCGCAAGATGACAATGCTAAGCTAGCATTTCTCTTGGACCTGCACGATGAGCGTGACACTTGTGCTGGCCCTTGGCTCCTTGGGGAGATTTCAATATGATTCTTTCGGCCGAGGACAAGAACAATGATAGGCTCAACAGGCGCATCATGAACCGATTTAGATGGTTCACCTCCGACCTCGAGCTGCGGGACATTTACCTCCACGGCCGGCGCTACACTTGGTCTAATGAGCAAAGACGTCCAACGCTAGTTCGCAACGACCGCGTTCTATGCACCCCTAACTGGGACTCGGATCACCCGCACTGTGTTCTCCGGTGCCTGGCTACTACTACTTCGGACCACTGTCCGCTTGTGCTTCATTGCATACCCCGTGCGCATGGCCGCCCGCGCTTTCACTTTCAAAGCTTCTGGGTCAAATGGGATGGATTCCACGACGTTGTCTCGGCTGCCTGGAATGGTGTTGAACCGGAACCTGACCCCTTCCGACGGGTCTTTGCGAAGCTCAAGGCCACGGCGTGCAGCTTGCAAAGCTGGAGCGCTAAAAGACTTGGAGACGTCTCGTTGCAGATCCTCCTCACCAAGGAAATAATTGCGTGTCTCGACACCGCACAGGACACCCGCCCGCCCTCTGATGCCGAAGCCTGGCTCCGTCGCAGACTAAAGGGAGCATACCTAGGCCTAGCTTCTCTCGAGAGGTCGATCGCGCGCCAGCGCACCCGGTTTCGTTGGCTCGGGGATGGAGACGTGAGCACCGCCTTCCTCAAAATTCACGCTGCGCATCGCCGGCAGAAGAACCACATATTCCAGCTCAACGACAACAGTAACATGGTGTCTGACCACGCTGACATGAGCCGCATGGCATTCGAGCACTTCGCCGCGATCCTAGGCTCCCACGAGGCACGCACCTACTCCATTGATCTCCAGGCCATCTACCATCCGGCCTTCGACATGCCCGACCTTGACGCACCATTCTCCGAACCCGAGATTTAGGCGGCCGTCAAGCGGCTACCAACAGGCAAGGCGCCGGTCCTGGACGGATTTACCGCAGAGTTTCTACACGCGTGCTGGGACATCGTCAAGCATGACATCTGCGAGGTTTTTCACAAGCTCTACTTGATGAATGGACGTGGATTCCACAAACTTAACGAAGCACTCCTAACCCTGCTCCCGAAGAAGGCCGACGCTTCCTCCCTCTTCGACTACCGCCCCATCAGCCTCATACACCTCCTGGCCAAGCTATTCGCTAAGGTACTCTCCCTAAGGCTAGCTCCCTGCCTCGGCAATTTGGTTTCTGCCAATCAGAGCGCGTTCATCGCCGGGCGTGGCGTTCACGACAATTTCATGCTTGTCCAGCAAACAGTGCGCCTCCTCCACAACCTCAGGGCGCCGCGAGTCCTCCTCAAACTCGACATCGCCCGGGCTTTTGACACCGTCTCCTGGCCATTCCTCTTTGAGGTCCTTCGTCACCTTGGCTTCGGTCGGAGATGGTGCGCTTGGGTGGCAATCCTCCTCTCGACCTCCTCCACGAGAGTGCTCATCAATGGAACCCCCGGACCGCCCATCGATCATGCTAGTGGACTGCGGCAGTGCGACCCGATTTCTCCCATGCTTTTCGTCCTGGTTATCGACATACTCAACACCTTGATCCAGCACGCCACTAGCCGAGGCATTCTCCACCGCCTCACGACCAGGCGCGCCATACCCAGCATCTCGCTATTTGCAGACGAAATCGTCCTATTCTGCCACCCCGACGAACATGATCTCCGGGCCGTGCAAGGCATTCTCAAGGTGTTCGGTCAAGCTTCTGGCCTAATGACAAACTTCGCTAAGTGCTCCGTGACGCCCATTTGTTGCACGGATGAGTCAGCCACCAATGTCGGTATGACGCTCTCTTGCCAGACCACGCACTTCCCCATCCAATATCTTGGACTTCCGCTCTCCACCAGGAAGGTCCCCACGTCGGCGCTGCTACCCCTCGTGGAGAAGATGGCCAAGCGCCTTGCCACTTGGCAAGCTTGCCTACTGTCTCGTGGCGAACGCCTCGCTCTTATTCGACATGTCCTGAGTGCCATGCCCGTCCACCTGCTACTGGCCATGGCCCTCTCGCCATCCATCCTGAGGCTTGTCAACCGGCTGATTCGTGATTTCCTATGGCATGGATGCAAAGAGGCTCGCTCTGGCAACTACCTGGTTAACTGGCAGAAAGTGTGTCGCCCCCTCGAGCTTGGGGGCCTTGGCGTACAGGACCTTCAACATACCGGCATCTCCCTCCGGGTTAGGTGGCTCTGGCTTCGCATCACTGACCCCACGCGGCCCTAGCATCATCTACACCTGCCAGACGACGCCGACGTGCGCGGCATCTTTCATGCCTCTACATCCTGGACCATTGGAGACGGACTCACGTGTAAATTCTGGACTGACCATTGGTTAGATGGCAAGTCGATCGCCGAGCTTGCTCCGAGCCTGACCGCTCTGGTTCCTCGAAGACGCCGCATTAAGCGCTTAGTCCAGGAGGGACTCCTCAATCGGGCATGGATCCAGGACATCCGTGGCGCGCTTGGGGTCGAGGCCACTGTCGAGTACATCTTTCTTTGGAGGCGTCTTCTTTAGGTCACCCTCTCCTCTGACCCCGACCGCATACGCTGGCGGTGGACTGCTAGCGGCTCATACTCGGCCTCATCCTGCTACCTGGGTCTTTTCCATGGATCCATTGTGGACATGGACTGGAGAATGACATGGAAGGGCTGGGCCCCGACCAATGTCAAAGTGTTCTTATGGCTCGCCAAACAGGACCGTTGTTGGACGGTGGAAAGACTTGCTATGCGAGGGCTAACCCACCCTCCTCGTTGCGTCCTATGTGATCAAGACTTCGAGGACATTCATCACCTCCTGACCGTCTACGCCTTCTCCAGAGAGATCTGGCATCGCTCTCTTGCCTGGTGCAAACTCACTGTCACCCCCCCAATGACGATCTCAACCTATACGACTGGTGGCGCGATGCTACCGGCTCCATCCCAGTTTCGCTCCGGAAGGCCCTTGCGTCCCTAGTACCTCTAGTCACCTGGGCCATCTGGAAGCACCGCAATGCTTACATCTTTAACCTTCAGCAACCCTCGGTTAGCCGCTTGTTCACCTCGATTCAAGATGATGTGCGCACCTGGGCCTCGGCTGGCGCCAAAGGACTCCAAGCTGTAATTGACGCGTTGTAAACCACTGTAGTTGGGCCGAGCATCCCACTTCTTCTGCTCACGAGGACACCTGGCACGCCTACATGTGTACGAGCTAGGTGTCCTCTAAACATGTATTCTTTCTACCTATTAGTGCAATGATACGCCAACTTGGCGTATCGGAGAAAAAAATCGGATGTGAATAGGGCAGGTTTGACCTATTCATGCTTTTGCCTTTTTTGACACTATTATGCTGAATTTGCCCTTTTTGTTTCTCTGTGCTTTGATTTTTGATTGATTTCTTAGTGATTGTAGACACATGTGTTATGAACATCCACAATTTATTTCTGGTTTTTTGAAATATTTAAATTTGACTTTTAAAATTTGGTATCATCTGAGGTCAAGCTTGAAGGAAATATGCCTTAGAAGCAATAATAAAGTTGTTATTTATATTTCCTTATATCATGATAAATGTTTATTATTCATGCTAGAATTGTATTAACCGGAAACTTGGTACATGTGTGAATACATAGACAAACAGAGTGTCCCTAGTATGCCTCTACTTGACTAGCTCGTTAATCAAAGATGGTTAAGTTTCCTAGCCATAGACATGTGTTGTCATTTGATAAACGGGATCACATCATTAGAGAATGATGTGATGGACAAGATCCATCCGTTAGCTTAGCACTATGATCGTTTAGTTTGTTGCTATTGCTTTCTTCATGACTTATACATGTTCCTATGACTATGAGATTATGCAACTCCCGAATACCGGAGGAACACTTAGTGTGATATCAAACGTCACAACATAACTAGGTGATTATAAAGATGCTCTACAGGTGTCTCCGATGGTGTTTGTTGAGTTGGCATAGATCGAGATTAGGATTTGTCACTCCGATTGTCGGAGAGGTATCTCCGGGCCCTCTCGGTAATGCTCATCACTATAAGCCTTGCAAGCAATGTGACTAAACAGTTAGTTACGGGATGATGCATTATGGAACGAGTAGAGAGACTTGCCAGTAATGAGATTGAACTAGGTATAATGATACCGACGATCGAATCTCGGGCAAGTAACATATCGATGACAAAGGGAACAACGTATGTTGTTATGCGGCTTGACCGATAACGATCTTCGTAGAATATGTAGGAACCAATATGAGCATCCAGGTCCGCTATTGGTAATTGACCGGAGATGTGTCTCGGTCATGTCTACATAGTTCTCGAACCCGTAGGGTCCGCACGCTTAACGTTTGATGACGATTTGTATTATGAGTTATGTGATTTGATGACCGAAGTTTGTTCGGAGTCCCAGATGAGATCACGGACATGGTGAGGAGTCTCGAAATGGTCGAGACGTAAAGATCGATATATTGGAAGGCTATATTCGGACATCAGAAAGGTTTTGAGTGGTTCGGGTATTTTTCGGAGTACCGGAGAGTTACGGGAATTCACCCGGGGAAGTAGTGGGCCTTAATGGGCCATACGGGAAAGGAGAGAAGGGCCTCAAGGGGTGCCCTCCCCCATGGACTGGTCCGAATTGGACTAGGAGGGGGTGGCGCCCCTCCTTCCTTCTCCCCTCCTCCTCCTTCCCTCCTTCTCCTACTAGGAATAGGAAAGAGGAGGGGAATCCTACTTGGACTGGGAAGTCCTAGTAGGATCCCTGATACGTCTCCGTCGTATCTACTTTTCCAAACACTTTTGCCCTTGTTTTGGACTCTAACTTACATGATTTGAATGAAACTAACCCGGACTGACGCTTTTGAGCAGAATTACCATGGTGTTGTTTATGTGCAGAAACAAACGTTCTCGGAATGACCTGAAACTTCACAGAGCAACTTTTTGGAATATATAAAAAATACCTGCAAAAGATGAACGCCAGGGGGGGCACCTGTCCACGAGGGTGGGGGCGCGCCTGCCCCCCTAGGGCGCCCCCCTACCTCGTGGGCCCCCTGGAGCTCCTTCGACTCCAACTCCAACTCTATATATTGTGTTTCGGGGAGAAAAAATTCAGAGAGAAGAATTCATCGCGTTTTACGATACAGAGCCGCCGCGAAGCCCTAAAACCTCTCGGGGGGCTGATCTGGAGTCCGTTTGGGGCTCCGGAGAGGGGAATCTGTCGCCATCATCATCATCAACCATCCTCCATCACCAATTTCATGATGCTCACCGCTGTGCGTGAGTAATTCCATCATAGGCTTGCTGGACGGTGATGGGTTGGATGGGATCTATCATGTAATCGAGTTAGTTTTGTTAGGGTTTGATCCCTAGTATCCACTATGTTCTGAGGTTGATGTTGCTATGACTTTGCTATGCTTAATGCTTGTCACTAGGGCCCGAGTGCCATGATTTCAGATCTGAACCTATTATGTGCTCATCAATATATGAGAGTTCTTGATCCTATCTTGCAAGTCTATAGTCACCTATTATGTGTTATGATCCGTTAACCCCGAAGTGACAATAATCGGGATACTTACCGGTGATGACCGTAGTTTGAGGAGTTCATGTATTCACTATGTGTTAATGCTTTGTTCCGGTACTCTATTAAAAGGAGGCCTTAATATCCCTTAGTTTCCGTAAGGACCCCGCTGCCACGGGAGGGTAGGATAAAAGATGCCATGCAAGTTCTTTTCCATAAGCACGCATGACTATATTCGGAATACATGCCTACATTACATTGATGAACTGGAGCTAGTTCTGTGTCACCCTAGGTTATGACTGTTACATGATGAACCGCATCCGGCATAATTCTCCATCACCGATCCATTTCCTACGAGCTTTCCATATATTGTTCTTCACTTATTTACTTTCCTGTTGCTATTTCTATCATCACTACAAAATACCAAAAACATTACTTTTACTACTGTTACCTTTTGCTACTGTTACCACTACTATCATATTACTTTGCTACTAAATACTTTGCTGCAGATACTAAGTTTTCAGGTGTGGTTGAATTGACAACTCAGCTGCTAATACTTGAGAGTATTCTTTGGCTCGCCTTGTGTCGAATCAATAAATTTGGGTTGAATACTTTACCCTCGAAAACTGTTACGATCCCCTATACTTGTGGGTTATCAAGACTATTTTCTCGCAACATTGCCGGGGAGCATAGCTCTATTCTTTGAGTCACTTGGTATTTATATCTGCTTATCATTATGAAGAACTTGAAAGATCCAAGAACCAAGATTTATCCCTCAACTTCGAGGGGAGGTAAGGAACTTCCATCTAGCTCTGCACTTGATCCACCTTCTGTTTTGAGTAAGCTTGCGACACCTAAACCTGCTTCTGCTATTCGTTCTGGTATGTCGCATGTTATTGATGATGCCACTTCTGCTATACATGGTACTTATGACGAAACTACTTCTGTGCTTGATACTACTGTGCCACTTGGTGAATTTCTTGATGAACAACTTGCTAGGGCTAGAGAGATTGAAAATATTGAATTTGATAATACTGATGAAATTGATGATGAAGACTTGCCTGTTATTCCTGAGGGTTATGTTTTTGATAAAGAAGCTTCTTTAGCTATTTTAGCTTGCAAAGATAGATACGAACTTAAGAGGTTATTAGCTAAATGGAATAAGCAATCTCTAAATGCTAGGATGAAACCTGGCCCGGCTTTTGCTACTTCACCTATCTGTGTTACCGATAAGGATTATGAATTCTCTGTTGATCCTGATATAATTACTTTGGTTGAATCTGATCTTTTCCATGACTATGAATCTGAAACTATGGTGGCACATCTTACTAAATTAAATGATATAGCCACCCTGTTCACTACTGATGAGAGAACTCTTACTTTTATATCCTTAAAATATTTCTGTTCTCATTAAAGGGTGATGCTAAGATATGGTTTAATTCTCTTGATCCTGGTTGTGTGCGTAGTCCCCAAGATATGATTTATTACTTCTCTGCTAAATATTTCCCTGCTCATAAGAAACAAGCTGCTTTAAGGGGTATATATAATTTTGTGCAAATTGAAGAAGAGAGTCTCCCACAAGCTTGGGGGAGGCTTCTCCAATTACTCAATGCTTTGCCTGATCATCCTCTTAAGAAAAATGAAATACTTGATATATTTTATAATGGACTAACTGATGCCTCCAGAGATTACCTGGATAGTTGTGTTGGTTCTGTTTTCAGGGAAAGAACACCAGATGAAGCTGAAATTCTATTGAATAATATGTTGGCAAATGAAAATAATTGGACATCTCGGGAGCCAATTCCTGAGCCTATTCCTAAACCAACTCCGGAGAAGAGGGGTACTCTATTTCTCAGTCCTGAAGATATGCAAGAGGCAAAGAAATCTATGAAAAAAGGTATTAAAGCTGAAGATGTTAAGAATTTACCTCCTATTGAAGAAATACATGGTCTTAATTTACCGCCTGTTGAAGAAACATATGATCTTAATCCTTTACCTATTGAAGAAACTCATGGTCTTGATAACCCGACACAGGTAGTAAAGGTAAATTCTCTCTATAGATATGATAAAGCTGAAATCCCATTTACTAAGTTTGCTAGCCCATGCTTAGGTGAGTTTGATAAATTTATGGCTAAACAAGAAGACTTTAATGCTTATTTTGGTAGACAATTGAAATACAATTCAAATATGCTTGAACACTTGGGTGATTATATGGCTAATGTCAAAGGTGAACTTAAACTTATTAGTAAACATGCTTCTATGGTTACCACTCAAGTAGAACAAGTACTTAAAGCTCAAAGTGATTTGCTCAATGAATTGAATAGTAAGAATAATGATAATGCTGTTAGAGTTATGACTAGAGGTGGTAGAATGACTCAGGAACCTTTGTATCCTGAAGGCCACCCTAAGAGGATTGAGCAAGATTCTCAGAGAAATAATGTGCATGCACCTAGTCCTTCTAAAAAGAAGAAAAAGAAAAATGATAGGACCTTGCATGCTTCTAGTGAACCTATTACTGAGACACCTGAGAATCCAAATGATATCTCTATTTCTGATGCTGAAACACAATCTAGTAATGAACCTGAAACTAGTGATAATGTTAATGATAATGTTCATGATGATGCTCAACCTAGTAATGATAATGATATAGAAATTGAATCTGCTGTTGATCTTGATAACCCGCAATCAAAGAATCAATGTTATGATAAGAAAGACTTAGTTGCTAGGAAACACGGTAAGGAAAGAGAACCATGGGTTCAGAAACCCATGCCTTTTCCTCCCAAACCATCCAAGAAAAAGGATGATGAGGATTTTGAGCGCTTTGCTGAAATGATTAGACCTATCTTTTTGCGTATGCGATTAACTAATATGCTCAAAATGAATCCTTATGCTAAGTATATGAAAGATATTGTTAGAAATAAAAGAAAGATACCGGAAGCTGAAATTTCCACCATGCTTGCTAATTATACTTTTAAAGGTGGAATACCAAAGAAACTTGGAGATCCCGGTGTACCAACTATACCATGCTCCATTAAAAGAAACTATGTTAAAACTGCTTTATGTGATCTTGGAGCCGGTGTTAGCGTTATGCCTCTCTCTTTATATCGTAGACTTGATTTGAATAAGTTGACACCTACTGAAATATCTTTGCAAATGGCTGATAAATCAACTGCTATACCTGTCGGTATTTGTGAGGATGTGCCTGTTGTAGTTGCAAATGTTACTATTTTAACGGACTTTGTTATTCTTGATATTCCCGAGGATGATACTTTGTCTATTATTCTTGGAAGACCCTTTTTGAATACTGCAGGGGCTGTTATTGATTGCACTAAAGGCAATGTCACTTTTCATGTTAATGGTAATGAGCATACGGTACACTTCCCGAGGAAACAACCTCAAGTTCATAGTATCAACACTATTGGAAAAATTCCATCGATTATATTTGGAGGTTTTGAATTTCCTCTTCCTACTGTCAAGAAGAAATATGATATTCTTATTATTGGGGATGTGCATATCTCCGTTGAGGTAACATGGTGTTATTCGAAATTTCTCCGGTTCCATGTTATTCGGAATGGGTTCGTTAACAAGACTTGATCAACTTTGTTAGTGCATCCCTTTTGATGATCATGAGATGGATGAAACTAGAAGGCACAACCTGCTATACCCTCCTTTTACTTTCTGTTATTATATTAAATAAAATAAAAATTGTATTTTTCTGTCTGTTATCTGATTATCCATGCAATATAAAAATACCTCGAAAATAAAAGTTCTCCAAATGCCCTGAAATTTGAATATGATTTTTTCTAGAATATTTGAGAATATTTGGCACTGAGAACACAGCAGGGGGGTCATCCACCTGGCCACGAGGGTGGAGGGCGCGCCCTACCCCCTGGGCGCGCCCCCTGCCTCATGGGCCCACGGTGGACCTCCTCCACTTATCCCTTCACCCACACACTCCTTCTTCCTCCCACAAACACGAATATCCATCTCAAGCACGAGTTCTAGCTCAGTATGCCGCCATTTTCGATCTCCTTGCTGAAAGCACCTCTCACAAAACTGCTTGGGGAGATAGTTCCTTGGTATGTGACTCCTCCATTTGTCCAATTAGTTTTTGTTCTAGTGCTTTATTCATTGCAAAATTTTGCTTTGGTGACCCTGTTCTTGAGCTTGCATGTCAAATTTATATGGTCAAAAGTAGTTTTTATGCATGATATAGGCCCTAGGCACTTGTAGGAGTAGTTGCTATCAATATTATTGAGTTTGATTCACTTTTATTTTGAAGTTAATAAAAATTTCAGAATTTTTTAGAAAATGACGAAGAGACTTTTGAGGGGCTCATCGAGCCAAAGCTCGAAGGAAAAGGCATCGAAGCCTAAGTATAATCTGCCTCGCACCGCGGAGGTTCGGTCGTGTGAATGGTCTTCCGATGATTTCTTGAGAGCAGCCGGGATTTATGAAGATTTTTATGAAATGGCTGAGAATGCAGGCCTCACCGCTTTCCTCCACGACCAACGCGATTAGTATCTCTTACTCACAAATACCCTTGTGCAAAACTTTCATTTCCATTCTAGGAATTCACCACCTACGGTGGAGTTTCATTTATATGATGAGCATAAGGAGATGTCACTTTATGATTTTTGTCGGGTTTGTTTAGTCCCTTTCGAGGGCAAGACAGAGGAACCACATCACGAGGATGTGGATGGGTTTATTGATACTATCAATGTAGGGGAAACAAGGAAGGTTTCCGATGCATGAATCACTAGCATACATTTTCCTGTTTTACGCTATTTTGCATTATTTGCTAGTCGTTGTTTAATTGGTCGCGAAAACTGTGGAAACCTTACTGTCCCTGATATTATTATTTTGCTCCACGGTTTATATAGTGATAACCCTGTTAGTATGGGCGGCATTATTGCTAAATGGTTAAGTCTGAACCGTACAAAGGGCCCCGTCTTTGGAGGCATCTATGCATCACGCCTAGCTGCACATTTTAACATACCTATTAGGCATTATGAGAAGGAAGAAAAAGTGCTGCCTCGTGTTTATTTGGATTATAAAAGTATGGTGGCACATGATTTTATTGTTAAGAATAGGAAGGAGAGCTTAAATACAAATTGTTCTTTGATAAACATCATCCCGAGACTATTACCCTGCCTGCTCCTTCTTTGTTTGATTTATCTGCAGGCCCGTACCTTGTTCCGTTAAAGGCTATTCACGCCTACTGGAACCCTGCACCAGCCATGGAGCCAGAGCCGGAACCACAAGTTGATCCTCCATGACAGTCTAATTACCTGTGGGATCCGGAGATGATTGCCAACCAGTGGCAATCGGAGCCTTCTTCATCTCAGTACGACCCCAACTTCTACTACGGATATCAGCCAGGCCAACCGTGGCCATAGACCAACTTAGGCCAAAAGCCTAAGCTTGGGGGAGTACGTATTTCCCACCGACATTACATTTATGTTCACACACTCATTGCTAGATTTCGGTGCTCATACATTTTCATTGTATCATCCATGCTAGTTTATTTCCTTTTATGATTTCTTCTTGTGTATTTGATAAACCTTAAGAAAAACAAAAAAATTAGTTGTAGCTTTTAGCTAGTTTACTTTCCATGCTTGTAGTAGTAATTAAAAAGAAAACCCAAAAAGATTTCCTGTTCTTCTTTTACTTGTTGGGAGCTTTCCCGTGTAAATAGTTTTATTTTTTTCTTTTCTTTGGGGGTCGATAGGAGAAGACCATAATTAAATTATTGAAGTGGCTCTTATATGCATTATTGTTGATCTGACAAAAGAGCCCATATTGCCTTGTCTTCTCCTGTTTATTGAATGCTTGCAGATTTCAGCTTAATCCAATGCACATGCACTATTATTATTATTATCCACATCGTTCGGTTGTGCAAGTGAAAGGCAATTATGACGATATATGATGGACTGGCTGAGATGAGAAAAGCTGGTATGAACTCGACCTCTTTTTTTGTAAATATGGTTAGTTCATCATTCCTGATTCAGCCTATTATGAATAAACATGTTTGCAATGACAACTAGAGATCATAGTTTCTTGTGCCATGCTTGATTAGCTATGAGTTATAATGGTTTACCTTGCATGCCAACATGCTATTAAAATGGTTGTGATGTGGTATGATAGGGTGGTATCCTCCTCTGAATGATTTAAGTGACTTGACTTGGCACATGTTCACACATGTAGTTGAAACAAAATCAACATAGCCTTCACGATATTTATGTTCATCATGGATTATATCCTACTCATGCTTGCATTCAGTGTTGATTAATTTTAATGCATGTTCATGACTGTTGTCGCTCTCTAGCTGGTCGATTCCCAGTCTTTTGCTAGCCTTCACCTGTACTAAGCGGGAATATTGCTTGTGCATCCAATCCCATAAACCCCAAAGTTATTCCACATGAGTCCACTATATCTTCCTATATGCGGTATCTACCTGCCGTTCCAAGTAAATTTGTATGTGCCAAACTCTAAACCTTCAAATAATCATCCTGTTTTGTATGCTCGAATAGCTCCATGTATCAACTAGGGCTGTCCGTATCTTCCATGTTAGGCGGGTTATCCTCAAGAGGAGTGGACTCCGTTCCTCACTCACGAGAAAGTGGTTGGTCACCGGGATGCCCAGTCCCATGCTTTATGCAAACTAAATCAAAATAATTGCAAAACAAAACTCCCCATGTAACTGTTGCTAGTTGGAGGCACTCGTTGTTTCAAGCAAGCCATGGATTGATGCTTCTTGGTGGAGGGGATGTGATGCCCCGAGACCGTTGCGCCAGGTGTCTTCCAGTTATTCATTGTTGTTACCTTGTCTTTTACTTGCGTGTCATGTTTTTCATATGATGTCATCATGTGCATTGCATCATCATGTTTTCAAAACCGGCATCCGTCCGGGTACCCCCAGTTCCGTCCGTTGTCCGTTCTGAGCCCAACCACACTTGCACGCGCCCGCGGCACCTCCGAAATATTATTTTATAAGTGGTCGGAAAATGTTCTCAGATTGGGTTGAAAGTTGGCGTGCGGTCTTATTTTAGTGTAGGTAGATCGCCTGTCAAATTTCATCGCGTTCGGAGTCCATTTGATGCCCCAACGGATAACTATAGCGGCAGTATAGTCGGTCTATCGTCGGACGTTTTCGGTCTCCGGAAACCGTGCCGGGCTGCATCTCTCCCCTCTTCTCTTAGACCAACCCGCTCTCCATAGTCCACCTAGGCCCAGTCTAACCCCTCTCTGCACAGTGCATCGAACCCCTCACGTGCGCGTCCGAAAGTTGTCCCAGACTCGACTCGGACCGTCGTCACCGTTGTGTCCGGATCATCCCCAAACATCCCTAAATCATCATCGGTTTCTCTTTTGGACTCCCTAGCTATTTTATTCGCGACCGTCCGATTACGATCGGAGAGACCTAACCGTCCTAAGCTGATCTGACTTACTATTTATAGTCCACCCTTAGTCATTTTGGACAACCCTAAAAATTCTCCACATTGTCCCATCCATCCATTCCCCACGCCGCCGCCACTTTCCTTGTATTCAGCGTCGATCCAACCAGCAACCCCCACCTCTCCCTCTCAGATCGACCCCGCGCTCGATCCCGATTGGATCGAGAGCCTCCTCCTCCCTCTTCGATCCAGAGGAGTGGAGATCCTCCTCGCTCTCCCGAAGCCCCTGCCCCCTCTCTCGTCCACCAGGAACAGTGCCGCCCCTCTCCTTCCCGTGCTTCCTCTCCTCTCGCCCGTCCCTGACCTCTCTCTTCCCCTTCACAGGTGCTCCACTTGCCATGGCCCCGAGCTCCGCCGCACCAAGCCCGTCCCCGCATCGTCCCTGCACCGGCGCCGTCCAAGCACGTTCTCCGGCCTCCCTCGTTTTTCCCGCGTCACCGAAGATCGCGCCAAGTACAGCGCCGCCTCGTCCCTGCGTTGTAGCGAGCCGTCGCCTGCGTTGACCCGCTGCTGCTCGTCTTCATTGAGCCGGCCAAGCCCCAGGAACGCCATGGCCGTCCTCTCCTTCCTCCCATTGCCGGAGATGCCCCGTCTTTGCCATGTCTCGCTACCGCCGGACCTCTGCATTCACGCATCGTTCCAGGGAGGAAGCCCTCACGCCCACTCCTTCCTGTCTGCTCGAGCGCGCCTCCACCTCGCGATCCCGCCGCCCCCACTGAACCTCACCGCCGGCAAGCCACCAGTAGGACCCCGTCAAGCCCGCGCCAAGTCTGCCTCATCGAGTTTTTTTCCTCGCCGCCTTCTGTTCCTCGCCACCAACCGGAGCTCCGGTGAGCCCTCGTTGTACTTCGCCGGGGCCTCGTTGTCGGCAGGTCGACTGAAGCCGCCTCCCTTCCCTCGAGTCCGTCCAGCTCCGCCATCCGCCGTGGGCGTGGATCTCGTCGGCGTCATCCTAGTGTCGTCCCAGACCCGTCGCCGTTTGCCTCCTCGTAGCCGCCAGAGCCGCACCTCCCTGTGCCCTGCATCCCTCGCTGCGCCGCTCCTCTGTTTCAATCGAGCAGAGGAGGACGAGCAGCGCCCGTGCCCGTTGACTGCGTCGCCCCGAGCCGGCCCTTCTCTGTTCTCGGGCCACAAACGCGCTTCAGGCCCAGCCGCAAGCCCCGCGGCCCAGCTTCCTCCTCCACCCACCGGGGCAAGCCCATGGGTGAGCTGACCCCAGGGCCCCTTCCTTTTTTTCTTTTTCCAACTGATGGGCCAGTTTAGTTTCAGCCCATGGTCATTTTTTCCCTTGGACGTTTTGCTAAATTTTCTTGAACATGCATATTACAGAAATGCCATTTTCTTGCATTGCTCATAATTAAATAACCGTGCACCGGATTAAAATGATCTATATATGTAATTTGACTAGGATTTCATCTAGTTTCATAATATGCAACTTTCTTCCATGTTTAAAATATTTAAAATGCTATTTGGTTAAATTTGCTCCTATGCCATGTTAAAATGTTTTAATTCATAACTATTTAACTGTAACTCGGTTTGTAACAAACTTTATATGTAAATGGGGTAGAATTTTGCCTAGTTTAACATGGTGGCATCTCTTTGCATGTTTAACTACTATAAAATATGGTTTAGGGCAGAACAGTACCATAACCAAAATATGCATATGGGGATTTACCGGAAATTGTTGTTCGTTGTTTCCGGCCTCATTTAAACTTGCCTAGATAGGTAGTGTTGTTTTGCTTGACCCTTTGCCATGCTAAACAACATTGAATATTGTTGAGTTCATAAACGAGATCGAACTAAATAACTTGTTGTGGTGTTTCGTCAATATGCAACTCGTTGCATATTGATCTCCACTTAATTTGTAGAATTGCTTGTGCTCTTTGCCATGCCATGCCTCATTAATCCGGACAAGCATCATACTTGGTTGTGCATCGTGCCACGCTTATGTGATGTTTGTTTACTATGTTGTTTGTTTCTTTCCGGTGTTGCTTCTTCGGGTTGGTTCCGATAACGTCGTGTTGTGAGGATTCGTTCGACTACGTCCGTTTATCTTCTTCATGGACTCGTTCTTCTTCCTTGCAGGATTTCAGGCAAGATGACCATACCCTCGAAATCACTTCTATCTTTGCTTGCTAGATGCTCGCTCTTTTGCTATGCCTATGCTGCGATACCTACCACTTGCTCAGCCCCTCTTATAGCGTTGTTAGTTGCAGGTGAAGATTGGAGCTTGTTCCATGTTGGAACATGGATATTTATTGGGATATCACAATATCTCTTATTTAATCAATGCATCTATATACTTGGTAAAGGGTGGAAGGCTCGGCCTTATGCCTGGTGTTTTGTTCCACTCTTGCCGCCCTAGTTTCCGTCATATCGGTGTTATGTTCCCGAATTTTGCGTTCCTTACACGGTTGGGTTATAATGGGAACCCCTTGACAGTTCGCCTTGAATAAAACTCCTCCAGCAAGGCCCAACATTGGTTTTACCATTTGCCACCTAGCCTTTTCTTTCCCTTGGGTAGGCCTGCCCAAGGGTCATCTTTATTTAACCCCCCGGGCCAGTGCTCCTCTGAGTGTTGGTCCGAAATGGGCAGCCTGTGGGGCCACCTCGGGGCAACTCGAGGGCTGGTTTTACTCGTAGCTTGATCTATCCGGTGTGCCCTGAGAACAAGATATGGGCAGCTCCTATTGGGATTTGTCGGCACATCTGGGTGGCTTTGCTGGACTTGTTTTACCATTGTCGAGGATGTCTTGTAACCGGGATGCCGAGTCTGATCAGGTCGTCTTGGGAGAAGGAATATCCTTCGTTGACCGTAAGAGCTTGTGATGGCTAAGTTGGGACACCCCTGCATGGATTGATCTTTCGAAAGCCGTGCCCGCGGTTATGGGCAGATGGGAATTTTTTATTGTCCGGTTGTAGAAAACCTGAAACTTAACTTAATTAAAATGCATCAACCGTGTGTGTAACCGTGATGGTCTCTTCTTGGCGGAGTCCGGGAAGTGAACACGGTGTTGGAGTAATGCTTGTCGTAGGTTGTTCTAGGATCACTTCTTGATCATAGTTTCTCGACCGTGCTTTGCCTTCTCTTCTCACTCTCATTTTGCGTATGTTAGCCACCATATATGCTAGTCGCTTGCTGCAGCTCCATCTCATACCTTTTACCCTACCTATAAGCTTAAATAGTCTTGATCACGAGGGTGTGAGATTGCTGAGTCCCCGTGACTCACAGATACTTCCAAAACCAGTTTGCAGGTGCCAATGATACCGTGCAGGTGATGCAACCGAGCTCAAGGAGGAGCTCGATGAAGATCGTGTTTGTTACGTTGTTTTCGTTTCCAGTTGATCAGTAGTGGAGCCCAGTTGGGACGATCGGGGATCTGTGTAGCATTTGGGGTAGTCTTCTTTTATTTTGGGTTCCGTAGTCGGACCTTGATTGTATCTGGATGATGTAATGCTTTATTCATGTATTGTGTGAAGTGGCGATTGTAAGCCAACTATGTATCTTTTCCCTTATGTATTATATTGGTTGTTGCATAGATTACCTCACTTGCGACATTGCTTTCAATGCGGTCATGCCTCTAAGTCGTGCTTCGACACGTGGGAGATATAGCCGCATCGAGGGCGTTACAAGTTGGTAATCAGAGCCTTCCCCGACCTTAGGAGCCCCCTGCTTGATTGAATCACTGGCGTTGTTGAGTCTAGAAAAATGTTTTGAGTCCTTTAGGATTATATATATCAGAGAGTAGGATTCTTTTTACTCCTCAGTCCCTTCGTCGCTCTGGTGAGGCATCCTGACGTAGAGTTTTGACTCTTCTATTCTCAAATTTCACTAAATTTTTTTTAGGATCACGCGGGTATCTTGGAATCGTTCCGATGGTTTTGTGACGAGAACATTGTTCTTGGTGCCTCCTAAAATTTAGGGGTTGTGGCAGTGTCCCGAGGAGTTGAGCTCCGAGGTGTTGTCGTCACAATTTTATCGTTGCAATTCTGGAATACCTGAGTTTCACCGACATCGAAAATCTCTTTTATGCAGTTGTTGGTGAGATAACCTCGACGCCACCCAGTACTGGGGCGGGAGTTCGGGAGTATTGCCATAACTCGTATAATGGATGCTTTTCGATGGTTGAGGTAAACGATTTCCGAAGGTTTCTTGGTTATGTGTTGAAGGATGGATACAGCTGGATGTAGGATTTGCTAGTTTTGGGTGAGATATTATGCTTCCCCTGTATCCCCAACACCTGATTGCATAACCAGAAAATTTCAGGAGTTTATAAGTGGGAATTCAAGTAGCTCTTAGGATATCTTTCCGAAAGATGTATGATATGAAATTGGGGTTCGACGTCTAGTGGTCCGCCTATCCACGGTTGGTTTTACAATGGTCTCGTTGTGTCTTAAAGAGTCCTTGGCTATGCTGACTCGGGGATGCTTCGTATGTCATGTGCACTGCCTTGTACATGATGGTGCTGTACGATCGAGCCCGTGTAGGCCCCATCACGAAAACTTCGGACGAAATCTCTATCATATGTTTGTTCTGGCTTATTCTGCAAGCCAATCCTTTGTTTTGTTTTGTTTTGAGTTGTGGTATTCGAGTTGCTTCAATGTCAAGTGTTGATTCCATACCTTCCCCAAATGGTGTTCTCATACTCCGATGCGAATACCAATCCTTCATGATAATCGAGATTGTCATGTCAATTCTTTTTAACCGGCGTGTTTCTCTTCAAGTGGACCCGATCACTTCAACATTTGCAAGATCCAATCTCAGTTCTTCTCAACGGTGTTCATTTCATTCATCCCAAGTTGCCTTTGTTTTTCCCGCCACCACCCTTGTTTCTTCAAGGACTCAGATTTCTTAATCAAGTATCCATCTTATGGATGTAAAGTTTCTTCGTTTTTTCCGTCAATGTTCTTATCCGGCGATTCTCATGAAGATTCTAGTGGAGCTTCAAGATCGTCATTCTTCATTCTTTTCTTCTCCGATGAATTAAATTCAAGTTTTGTTGTTGATCATATCCTTTTCCTCGTTTCAAATACCTTCTCATGCCGGTGCACCTCATAATCATTCAGTTCTCGCTACTCATTTGTTCGGGAGTGCTGAAGATATCTCAGAAGGCTCGTCTTTTCATTCAAGATCCGTTCAAACCTATCTCGAGGTTGTTATCTCATTCTAGCCATTTGATTCAACCGGTGCAATCTCTTTCTTTAAATCTTTTCAATGGTGTTTTTCTTGAGTGGGCCCTAACCCACAGGTCTTTTCCCAGGATCTTACCTGACTCTTCTTATTTTCCTGGAGCTATCCTCAAATTTCTTTTCGAAGTTTGACGTAAGAATGATTTATCATCAATCAAATGCCTTTCTCCAAGATCGGTTAAATTCTTTTCATCGTTGGCTCAATCTCTTCGCTTTTGATTCTTCCGGAGCATCTAAATAATTCATGGTGGTGTTTCTCGTTGTCATTCTCAGATTGGAAGACCGAAGAAGAGTTTCTCGTAAATCTTGCTCCATTCTCTTCAAGATTCGTGATTCTAGCTTGTTGCCATCCTCTCATAATTGTTTTCGATTGTGAGAATTCTTTTCTCCCATCCGGAGCAATTCAGGAGTATTGTCAGTTTGATTCTCCGGAGCCCATCATCTCAGAATTATTCTTTCCAGCTTTCAACTCTCGTTCTCTAAATCATACCGGTGCATCGTTCAAATATCCTCTAATCAGCCCGGGATCTCTTCGTTCTCATGTATCTAAATCCTAGCAAGCATCTTCATTCAGTTGCTAATTCTTCCCGGTGTTTATTTATCTTTTCTTCATTCTTTTTCAATTCTTACGGTGTTTCATTCAAGATTTCTCTTCCTTTGTTATCATATCAATTCATTCGTTGTTTCTAAATCCTACCAGTGGTTCGTTGAAGACCTTCTCAAGTTTTGCACCATATCTATCTTAACCCTTTCTACGAGAATAACTAGTGTGCCAAATCCATTGTTTGTCATCAACTTAATTGGTGAAGGATGAGCGTAATGTAATTCATATTCTTGTTTCATCGAGTAAATTCAATTCCTTATTCCGGAGGTTCTTCTAAATATTTGCAAGTCTTCACCTTGTGTTTTCAACTTATCTCCCCTTTCGTTTGGTCATTCTTTTATTACCGGAGTTCCTCTTGGAGGCTACATGGTGGTTCGTCAAGGATCCTTTTCACTCTTCAATTGTTCTTCAAGATATCTCTCGAAGCTATATCCGTCAAGCTATACTTCAAGTATTCCCCTTCTTGCATTCTGAAGTGCAATTCTTTCTACTGTATCATTTCAGGTGGTATTATGTCATTCTTGATAATTTGAGTTCATGTTCCATGATTCACATGTTGCTAAGAATGAGATATTTTAAATCCATCAACCTCTTCATTGGAGTTATCTTGTGTCATGTTTCACCTAAAGCCTTCCCTAAGGATTGCTGCTATTTGTGGTGCTCATAAATGATCCAAGTTCTTCATTTATCCTCCCGGTGAAATAGTTTCTCGTCTTCTTGTTCATATCAATCCAATCTTGTTTGGCAGGTTGTCACCTCATATTTTGAGCTGTATTCCATAAGACCATATCAAGCTTATTCTTTTCGTTGTTGGTTTTCCAACAACTCCGTTCTAGCATTTGTTGTAAGCGTGCTCTACCAAGATCTTGTTTTCTTCCCCGTTCATTCCATTCCATCCTCTCATTTCTTCCGGAGGCATCATGATGTTGCTCTATTCAACCCATCTTCTTGTTTTGTCAGGACCTTGTTCTTTTCATGCTTATCCTTTTAACCGGAGTGTTGTGCCCTTTTGCTCCAAGTTCTTTTCGCCTTATCAAGTCTTGCATCTCTTTTCAACCGGAGTGCTATACGAATTTGTTCTTCCTTGTTCCTCTTTTCTAACGGAGTGTTTTCGACTTTGTTCACCTTCGTTGTATTCTTTTCTCGAATTTGTTCAACCTCGCAAGGTTCTTTGGTTTTACTCGTTTGTCAAGGAGGCAACTTAGTTTTACCTCTTCTCTTTCTCTTCCGTTTTCCCTCCGGTGCCATCCTGGATCTCGGGTCGAGATCCTCTCGTAGTGGTGGAGTGTCGTGATGCCCCGAGACCGTTGCGCCAGGTGTCTTCCAGTTATTCGTTGTTGTTACCTTGTCTTTTACTTGCGTGTCATGTTTTTCATATCATGTCATCATGTGCATTGCATCATCCTGTTTTCAAAACCTGCATCCGTCCGGGTTCCCCCAGTTCCGTCCGTTGTGCGTTCTGAGCCCAACCACACTTGCACGCGCCCGCGGCACCTCCGAAATATTATTTTATAAGTGGCCGGAAAATGTTCTCAGATTGGGTTGAAAGTTGGTGTGCGGTCTTATTTTAGTGTAGGTAGACCGCCTGTCAAATTTCATCGCGTTCAGAGTCCATTTGATGCCCCAACGGATAACTATAGCGGCAGTATAGCCGGTCTATCGTCGGACGTTTTCGGTCTCCGGAAACCGTGCCGGGCTGCATATCTCCCCTCTTCTCTCAGACCAACCCGCTCTCCACAGTCCACCTAGGCCCAGTCTAACCCCTCTCTGCACAGTGCATCGAACCCCTCACGTGCGCGTCCAAAAGTTGTCCCGGACCCGACTCGGACCGTCGTCACCGTTGTCTCTGGATCATCCCCAAACATCCCTAAATCATCATCGGTTTCTCTTTTGGGGCCAATTCTTTTGGGCGATTCTACCAGAATCGCCCACCTCCCCAGCTTCTCCTAGAATCATCACTCCATATGTTTTTTACAATCCTAGCTAATTAGACCTTAACTAGATAGGATTGTAAAAAAAATATGTAGTGACGATTCTGGGAGAAGCTGGGGAAGGGGGCGATTCTGGGAGAATCGCCGAAAAGAACTGGCCCTTGGACTCCCTAGCTATTTTATTCGCGACCGTCTGACTACGATCGGAGAGACCTAACCGTCCTAAGCTGATCCGACTTACTATTTACAGTCCACCCTTAATCATTTTGGACAAACCTAAAAATTCTCCACCTTGTCCCATCCATCCCATTCCCCACGCCGCCGCCACTTTCCTTGTATACAGCGTCGATCCAACCAGCAACCCCCACCTCTCCCTCTCAGATCGACCCCGCGCTCGATCCCGATTGGATCGAGAGCCTCCTCCTCCCTCTTCGATCCAGAGGAGTGGAGATCCTCCTCGCTCTCCCGAAGACCCTGCCCCCTCTCTCGTCCACCATGAACAGTGCCGCCCCTCTCCTTCCCATGCTTCCTCTCCTCTCGCCCGTCCCTGACCGCTCTCTTCCCCTTCGTAGGTGCTCCGCTCGCCATGGCCCCGAGCTCCGCTGCACCAAGCCCGTCCCCGCGTCATCCCTGCACCGGCGCCGTCCAAGCACGTTCTCCGGCCACCCTCGTTTTTCCCGCGTCACCGGAGATCGCGTCAAGTACAGCGCTGCCTCGTCCCTGCGTTGCAGCGAGCCGCCACCTGCATTGACCCGCTGCTGCTCGTCTTCATCGAGCCGGCCAAGCCCCAGGAACGCCATGGCCGTCCTCTCCTTCCTCGCCTTGCCGGAGATGCCCCGTCTTCACCATGTCCCGCTGCCGCCGGGCCTCTGCATTCACGCATCGTTCCAGGGAGGAAGCCCTCGCACCCGCTCCTTCCCGTCTACTCGAGCGCGCCTCCACCTCGCGATCCCGCCGCCCCCACTGAACCTCGCCGCTGGCAAGCCACCAGCAGGACCCCGTCAAGCCCGTGCCAAGTCTGCCTCGTCGAGTTTTTTCCTCGTCGCCTTCTGTTCCTCGCCACCAACCGGAGCTCCGGTGAGCCCTTGTTGTACTTCGCCGGGGCCTCGCTGTCGGCAGGTCGACTGAAGCCGCCTCCCTTCCCTCGAGTCTGTCCAGCTCCGCCATCTGCCGTGGTTGTGGAGCTCGTCGGCGTCGTCCTCGTGCCGTCCCAGACCTGTCGCCGTTTGCCTCCTCGTAGCCGCCAGAGCCGCACCTCCCTGTGCCCTGCATCCCTCGCCTCGCTGCTCCTCTATTTCGATCGAGCAGAGGAGGACGAGCAGCGCCCGTGCCCGTTGACTGCATCGCCCCGAGCCGGCCCTTCTCTGTTCTCGGGCCACAAGCACGCTTCAGGCCCAGCCGCAAGCCCCGCGGCCCAGCTTCCTCCTCCACCCATCGGGCCAAGCCCATGGGTGAGCTGACCCCAGGGCCCCTTCCTTTTTTTCTTTTTCCAACTGATGGGCCAGTTCAGTTTCATTCCGTGGTCATTTCTTTCCCTTGGACGTTTTGCTAAATTTTCCTGAACATGCATATTACAGAAATGCCATTTTCTTGCATTGCTCATAATTTAATAACCGTGCACCGGATTAAAAATGATCTCTATATGTAATTTGACTAGGATTTCATGTAGTTTCATAATATGCAACTTTCTTCCATGTTTAAAATATTTAAAATGCTGTTTGGTTAAATTTGCTCCTATGCCATGTTAAAATGTTTTAATTCATAACTATTTAACCGTAACTCGGTTTGTAACAAACTTTATATGTAAATGGGGTAGAATTTTGCCTAGTTTAACATGGTGGCATCTCTTTGCATGTTTAACTACTATAAAATATGGTTTAGGGCAGAACAGTACCATAACCAAAATATGCATATGGGGATTTACCGGAAATTGTTGTTCGTTGTTTCCGGCCTCATTTAAACTTGCCTAGATAGGTAGTGTTGTTTTGCTTCACCCCTTGCCATGCTAAACAACATTGAATATTGTTGAGTTCATAAACGAGATCGAACTAAATAACTTGTTGTGGTGTTTCGTCAATAAGCAACTCGTTGCATATTGATCTCCACTTAATTTGTAGAATTGCTTGTGCTCTTTGCCATGCCATGCCTCATTAATCCGGACATGCATCATACTTGGTTGTGCATCATGCCACGCTTATGTGATGTTTGTTTACTATGTTGTTTGTTTCTTTCCGGTGTTGCTTCTTCGGGTTGGTTCCGATAACGTCGTGTTGTGAGGATTCGTTCGACTACGTCCGTTTATCTTCTTCATGGACTCATTCTTCTTCCTTGCGGGATTTTAGGCAAGATGACCATACCCTCGAAATCACTTCTATCTTTGCTTGCTAGATGCTCGCTCTTTTGCTATGCCTATGTTGCGATACCTACCACTTGCTCATCATGCCTCCCATATTATTAAGCCAAGCCTCTAACCCACCTTGTCCTAGCAAACCGTTGTTTGGCTATGTTACCGCTTTGCTCTGCCCCTCTTATAGCGTTGTTAGTTGCAGGTGAAGATTGGAGCTTGTTCCATGTTGGAACATGGATATTTGTTGGGATATTATAATATCTCTTATTTAATTAATGCATCTATATTGAACATACAAAGGATGAAGGGGGTGCTAGGCAGGCTCACGCCGTCCACGTGTCGCTATGAATAGTGCATAGCAAACGCATCGAGCGAGGAAAAGATTAGGATTGGGGCCTCTCTCTCCCGTGAAAATATCTTCTCTCTCCCTCATTCCGCTACTCTTTTTCGTGCCGCCGCCACCCCCCTCCCTCTCGGCCACAGCCTCCTCTCCTCCGCCTCCACCACCTCCTCCTCCCCTGCCTCTCCTCCGCCCATGTCTCCTCACCCCCTCCCTCTGCCTCCATGCTCAAAAGGAGGAGCCGGGGTCGCTGCCGCTGCGCCTCTACATCGTCCTCACACATCGTCGTCCTTGCCATTCTGCCAGTGGAGAGCTCCTCCATGATGGCATCCACCGGATCTTGCCGGCCCAGATCCACACGCCTCCTCATTCCTCAGCAGCTTGTGGAGCCCTATGATGCGTCAACGACGCGTGACTACACTAGGTCGTGCTTCCCGCCGCTCCTAGTCACTGGGAGCCATCCCGCCGGCGCGGCCCACCGCACGCTGCCACCAGCGTCTTCTTCATGGCGGTAGAGGCGCAGCTTGGGCCCGGGGACCCTACCGGCGTGGGTACGCCGGCGCCGGCTTCATCTCCATGGTATTCTCTCTTCTCCAATCGCCTCTTTCAGTTCTCTCTCCTTCTCTTTCTTATGTACTCTCTCCCTGATAAACAGAGAGGGCCGAATCAGGATGGATCCAAGCTGCCGACGTCTTTGCTGCCATGGATGAGCCCTCATCTAGCGACCAAGGAAGGCAGGAGAAATCCCTCCTCCTTGTGTTGTTGCATCACTGCATCCCCACGGTAGTCCAGGAGGAGCTCGACTGCCTTCTTTGAGAAGAAGAGATGGCAGGAGGATGAGGCCTGGGCTTGACAAGAAGTGGGTTGGAGCAAGAAGTAGAGCAGGCAATGCCCCTCTCTTCATTGGCATCTGCACAGCCAAATCAAGGACCTAAGCTCCTGGTAAGATCCTCTTTTATTTGTTTTCTTTTTCTTCCATGCCTGCATATCTCTAACTTTTATTAGTTTACCCTTCTAATTTGTGTGATTAATTTGTTGGTTATATTGTTGTTACTAGCTCCTGATTTGGGTGATGAACAAATGATTTAGATTTTGTGTGTAAATCTGAGATGCTGCATTGGTTTGTAAGTGAATTTGTAACCTTTTGTTTAATTTAATGGCATGCTAAAGCTGATGCAGATGTCCTGTATTTGCTAATGTTATCCATAGGAACCGCCCTCCTATGCCCTGCTCCTCTTGCATTGGCGCAAATTCGGCTCCTCCCCGCCTCCGTCTCCACGTGTGCAGCGACGACCCCGGGAGGAGCTCGAGCCGCAGAGGTGGTCCATGGTGTCGTCGCTGTCATCCTCGGCAGAAGAAGCGTGGGCTGCAGAGATGGCCAGATCCGTCCGATCCTTGCGCTGCCGTCCGTCCACCATCGAGGTTCGTCCCTGCATCCTCGCCTCCATCCTCTCTCACCGTCATGTACGCCCTCGTGGCCGAACGAGGCGACATGGAAGCTGTGGTGGCGCAATGACATCTTTCCTTCTTTCTGTACTTGTTGAAACAATCAATGGCCTCTTTTTACCTGCAGGATAATGTGTTTGTTCAGCTGATCTGTATAGTTTCAATACCGGGTTGTTAAGGAGAATGCAGATGATGCATATTTCACGAGTTGCAGACCCCCCAACAGCAAATTCAGTCCTACATTTTTTATGGTACATATTAATATTTTGCCGTGTCCTTATACTGCCCTGGTCAATCCAAATTGGGTTGGAAGGTCTGTTTTAATTTGGTGTTACCTGTAAATCATTTTATATGCTATCTACTCTTCATGATTGAAGTGTAAGTTTTGCTCCATAATTGACTAGAATGAAAGAGGCTTGATTCACATAATACCTAATAGAAGATCACTTTACTTTAGTTATGCAAATTCCCGGAGGGTGTTCCATGGTCGTCATGAGTAGCAGCTGCTGATATTGCTGCTTTCACCTCCGCGTCGGCCCCGGGCAAAGCTGCAACCTTCTCTCCCCCCCTAATTCTCCTTATTTCTTCATACATTTGGTTATATTTTATTTACATCCCAAAGGTTTACAATTAACTGTACTACTGTGTTATTTTATTAGTAGTCAAGAGAAGTATGCAGTGTGATACTTAGTGTCGTATTCATTGAATTTATTTGATCATTCAAAGGTTACACAGAGATGGCTGGCTCCGTCCTGCTCCAGTGATGGCTTCCATCCACCCGATGAACAGGACTACATGGGAGATGTATGACGACCTAGCAAACCCCCGTCTGGTCAGCAGGTACAATGCCCACCTTTGCTCAATTTGTGACTTTGGGAGGAATTGGAGATAGGAGATGCAGAGAGAGGTTGCTGGATGGCGATGCAGGCGTATTAGCGCCAACTCAAATGCCTGCAACTTGTGAGGAGTGATGTCGTTTATTTACCTGTGATGTATTAATATCTCTAGAATCTTGGGAAGAAGCTATTCACCATGAGGGTTTTTATTCTATGTCATATTTCATTTAATTTTGCTCAAGTTCGCAGCCTCTCTGTTAGGCACTTTCAGTTTGTAACTCGAAGCATCTCATTTTTCTGGTATTTGCATGTTCAGGTCAAGATGTACATTCTGGCTGGGCCAAATAGTCAGTCCACTGTATATAGTTGCTTCATACTGTCTAAAACTATTTAGCTGATAAGAACATTTAAGCAAGTTGTGTTTTGTACCATACTGCATTGAAATTTTCATCAAGAAATATTTTAAGACTTCACAGTTATTTCAATCTGCCTTCACAAAGTAGAGTAAATGAGAAATTTATTCTATTCATTACAAATCAGTGACTTCTGGTACTTCAAAGTTTAAAGCAGTATACAGTATGCAATGGTCTGTAGAGTGCAATTGCTGAAATTTCTCAGTACCCCCTTCTGTATTTTGCTTTTTCTTGAGTAAGGCCGTACCAAATTATGGTTCAAACTTATGTGTATTCACATATTGGATGTTGGCCTAACAGAGGTCAAAATGTAAAATAGTCAGGGGGTCTGCTCTCAGCCTCGTGTGGATGCAACATGCTTGTCGAAATTTAATTCTGTAAAAGAGAAATACTGATATAACGCAATGATCAGTGTGGAGTAGGATAGTTATAGAGTTCTTCCTCGGTTTTCATTGAGCAAAGATTGGAAATGTTTGACTCTTCTGTTGCCGTAATTACCTCTCTAGGTTTGGAGAAATTTATGATCACCATGCACATCCCCATTACTTCCACTTATGATTTTGTATCTATATGTAAAGTCATTTGTCCTGAAATTCTATGCAGAAGTATTCTGATACTTTTCCTTATGAGCCGGTGGCAGCCAATGAGGGTTCCCCATCCGATGCTTGGTGCGGAGAAGGGGCCGTTCTCCTCTCATGCAAGCGGCCCAAGTGCTGCCTGATCCTTCCGTCCAAGATGGAGGTGGTGAACATCGATGTGGCAACGCCTGATGCGTACACGAGGCCGTTATGTGTTGTGTCTGATGTAATTTGGAACTCTGGAATTTTCATGCCTGAATGTTTGTCTTTGTGCTTGAATTCATTTGTGTTTGATGTACTATGAATTAATGATTAGCTTTCCGATTGACTTGGTTGTGTCTTTTGTCCGAATCAATTGAGAAAAATCTGAATATATAGCTGAATGTGGTGGTTTCACACATTCTGAACAATGAGTATACCTTGCTTCTGAAATCATGAGCTTATTTATTCTATGAAAAAGAGATAAAGTTGTAGTATAGTTTGCTCAATAGTGTGTGCAGCAGTATAGATTGAGCAAGGCACAATTTGAGAAGTAGAGCACAAAACTAGAAACAATGTGTGCATCACGTGTATGTTTACTCAACAATGTGAGAGTATAAGAATATGCAGTACAGTTTGCTCAAAAATATGTGCATCCGTGCAGATCGAGCAAGGCACAATATGAGAAGTAGAACTCAATATCATATACAGTACTTCTGAATAGCAGTACATCAATAATCAGGAGGAGCTATAAAATTCACACTGAATCAATGAGTGTCGAAGCTACAACTTCAGACAAATATTTACACGAAAAGTTGTAGCCAAAAACACTATGGGCCTATTTGGTTTGCAGCATAAGCTTGCCACGCCTAACCTTAGTCGTGCCATAATAATTTGGGCATGTGTTTGGTTTATTGCCACACTTGTGGCTTGCCACATTTTCTAGCCACTTGGTCCACATGTCATAGGCTCAACTTTTTCCCAATTCTTGCCACACTTGTGGTGGCCATTTTGTAAGCCACACTTTGCCTAAGCTTAGTTGTGGCAAAGTTAGCCGTGAACCAAACAGGCCCTATGTTCAACACAGTTCCCTCCAAAACATGGCCACTAGCGCCACCCAACTTCAACTCTATGGCCGGTGTTATAAGTGCGTGCTCTGGCCGCCTCACCTCACGAGCCTACATGCCGAGGGGGCGCAGTGCGTGGCTGCGCCAGTCATTGGGAGCTCTGGATGTAGCTACCTCACCTTGGGGCCCCTCTTCGCCGAGGAGAGCTTCATCTCCGCAGTCGTGTTGTCAGAAGGAGGGGGTTATATGCTAAGGATTTTTGGTTTTAGGGATGTTCTGGACAATTTCATCAAGAACTGTGGGCAACT
This sequence comes from Triticum aestivum, assembly GCF_018294505.1. Lineage (NCBI taxonomy): Eukaryota > Viridiplantae > Streptophyta > Magnoliopsida > Poales > Poaceae > Triticum > Triticum aestivum. The sequence continues at coordinate 500,600,982 of NC_057800.1, read as the reverse complement.
GAAGGATGATCTGCTCCGGGCAATGGCGAAGCTGATGGAGCTTGTGGAGAAGGCTCTTACTAACGCCGGGTAACTAGTGTAGTGGACTTGGTAGAGATTGCACGACAGTAAAAGAATTTTATCATATAATAAATGCCAGCTTCACAACAGGATCAATGCCTGAAGACAACAATCTGAACCATACTCTGTCGTAGGTAAGATATGTTGCAGAATACCTTGACGATGCAACTTTACAATCCGAGGATGTTCTACACGAAATGAACAAGCATTATTGGGGATTGGACGATGATATGAAAGGCATGTGCTTTGGCCAATGACAACGCACCAAACACACCCACCGGGAAGAGCTGCTTAGACGATGAGGCCATCTTCAATACCGATGGCACATGCAACGATGACTCTACCTGATGTCCATGACCGCATATCTTAGTCATCATAAGCTAAATGACCAGAGCTATATATATGATGAATCTCTGCCATGTAGCTTGCTTTTTAAAAGCAATGTAAATACACTATCATGATCTGATCTCATGCCTTTATTTTGGCCTATAAACCTTCCATGCAATGTAATATATAATGATATGCATGAATATCATACCTAAATATCCATTTCCTTATGTTTTAAAGATTTTATAAACGATCTTTAAATATTCTTATTTACATGGTTTGAATGCTTGGCTCACGCTCGCTCTTTGCGCCATTGGCGCAACGGGTCATCTAGTACTTGGTAAAGGGTGGAAGGCTCGGCCTTATGCCTGGTGTTTTGTTCCAATCTTGCCGCCCTAGTTTCCGCCATATCGGTGTTATGTTCCCGGATTTTGTGTTCCTTACACGGTTGGGTTATAATGGGAACCCCTTGACAGTTCGCCTTGAATAAAACTCCTCCAGCAAGGCCCAGCATTGGTTTCACCATTTGCCACCTAGCCTTTTATTTCCCTTGGGTAGGCCTGCCCAAGGGTCATCTTTATTTAACCCCCCCGTGCCAGTGCTCCTCTAAGTGTTGGTCCGAAATGGGCAGCCTTTGGGGCCACCTCGGGGCAACTCGAGGCCTGGTTTTACTCGTAGCTTGATCTATCCGGTGTGCCCTGAGAACGAGATATGTGCAGCTCCTATCAGGATTTGTCGGCACATCTGGGTGGCTTTGCTGGACTTGTTTTACCATTGTCGAGGATGTCTTGTAACCAGGATGCCGAGTCTGATCGGATCATCTTGGGAGAAGGAATATCCTTCATTGACCGTGAGAGCTTGTGATGGGCTAAGTTGGGACACCCCTGCAGGAATTGATCTTTCGAAAGCCATGCCCGCGGTTATGGGAAGATGGGAATTTGTTATTGTCCGGTTGTAGAAAACCTGAAACTTAACTTAATTAAAATGCATCAACCGTGTGTGTAACCGTGATGGTCTCTTTTCGGCGGAGTCCGGGAAGTGAACATGGTGTTGGAGTAATGCTTGTCGTAGGTTGTTCTAGGATCACTTCTTAATCATAGTTTCTCGACCGTGCTTTGCCTTCTCTTCTCGCTCTCATTTGCGTATGTTAGCCACCATATATGCTAGTCGCTTGCTGCAACTCCACCTCATACCTTTTACCCTACCTATAAGTTTAAATAGTCTTGATCGCGAGGGTGTGAGATTGCTGAGTCCCCGTGACTCACAGATACTTCCAAAACCAGTTTGTAGGTGCCGATGATACCGTGCAGGTGACGCAACCGAGCTCAAGGAGGAGCTCGATGAAGATCGTGTTCGTTATGTTGTTTTCGTTTCCAGTTGATCAGTAGTGGAGCCCAGTTGGGACGATCGGGGATCTGTGTAGCATTTGGGGTAGTCTTCTTTTATTTTGGGTTCCGTAGTCGGACCTTGATTGTATCTGGATGATGTAATACTTTATTCATGTATTGTGTGAAGTAGCGATTGTAAGCCAACTATGTATCTTTTCCCTTATGTATTATATGGGTTGTTGCGAAGATTACCTCACTTGCGACATTGCTTTCAATGCGGTTATGCCTCTAAGTCGTGCTTCGACACGTGGGAGATATAGCCGCATCGAGGGCGTTACAGGGGAGTATAAACTTTACCATTCTGTTTGGGAACCGCCAATAATGTGTGTAACATGGAAGATATCACCATCTGTTGGTTGTTATGTTGACAATGAAAGTATACCGCTCAAAATATTATTCACCTCCATTTCAAAACCGAGCTCTGGCACCTCTACAAATCCCTGCTTCCCTCTGCGAAGGGCCTATCTATTTACTTTCATGTTGAGTCATCACCCTCTTATTAAAAAGCACCAGTTGGAGAGCACCGCTATCATTTGCATTCATTATTGTTAGTTTACATTGAGTATGACTTGACTGGATCTCTTTTACCATGAATTACAATGTCTAGTCAGTCCTTAGTCTTTAAAGGCGCTCTGCATTTATGTTTTGCGGTCTTAGAAAGGGCTAGCGAGATACCATCTTGTTATATCATATTATGATTGTTTTGAGAAAGTGTTGTCATCCGAGATTTATTATTATTGCTCGCTAGTTGATTATGTTGTTGATATGAGTAAACTTGAGACCTAAGCGTTATTGTGAATGTGGTTAGTTATAATCTTTGCTGAAAACTTGAATGCTCGCTTTACATATTTACAACAACAAGAGCAAACAGAGTTTATAAAAGTTTTTCTTTATCACTTTCAGTTTGTCAACTGAATTGCTTGAGGACAAGCAAAGGTTTAAGCTTGGGGGAGTTGATACGTCTCCGTCGTATCTACTTTCCAAACACTTTTGCCCTTGTTTTGGACTCTAACTTGCATGATTTGAATGGAACTAACCCGAACTGACGTTGTTTTCAGCAGAATTACCATGGTGTTGTTTATGTACAGAAACAAACATTCTCGGAATGGCCTGAAACTTCACGGAGCACCTTTTTGGAATATATAAAAAATACCTGCAAAAGATGAAGGCCCAGGGGCTCACCACCTGTCCATGAGGGTGGGGGCGCGCCTGCCCCCCTACCTCGTGCCCCCCCTGGAGCTCCTCTGACTCCAACTCCAACTCTATATATTGTGTTTCTGGGAGAAAAAAAATCAGAGAGAAGAATTCATCGCGTTTTATGATAAAGAGCCGCCGCCAAGCCCTAAAACCTCTCGGGAGGGCTGATCTGGAGTCCGTTCGGGGCTCCGGAGAGGGGAATCCGTCGCCATCATCATCATCAACCATCCTCCATCACCAATTTCATGATGCTCACCGCCGTGCGTGAGTAATTCCATCGTAGGCTTGCTGGACGGTGATGGGTTGGATGGGATCTATAATGTAATTGAGTTAGTTTTGTTAGGGTTTGATCCCTAGTATCCACTATGTTCTGAGATTGATGTTTCTATGACTTTGCTATGCTTAATGCTTGTCACTAGGGCCCGAGTGCCATGATTTCAGATCTGAACCTATTATGTTTTCATCAATATATGAGAGTTTTTGATCCTATCTTGCAAGTCTATAGTCACCTATTATGTGTTATGATCCGTTAACCCCGAAGTGACAATAATTGGGATACTTACCGGTGATGACCGTAGTTTGAGGAGTTCATGTATTCACTATGTGTTAATGCTTTGTTTCGGTACTCTATTAAAAGGAGGCCTTAATATCCCTTAGTTTCCGTAAGGACCCCGCTGCCACGGGAGGGTAGGATAAAAGATGCCATGCAAGTTATTTTCCATAAGAACGCATGACTATATTGGGAATACATGCCTACATTACATTGATAACTGGAGCTAGTTCTGTGTCACCCTAGGTTATGACTGTTACATGATGAACCACATCCGGCATAATTCTCCATCACCGATCCATTGCCTACGAGCTTTCCATATATTGTTCTTCGCTTATTTACTTTCCCGTAGCTATTGTTATCATCACTACAAAATACCAAAAACATTACTTTTACTACTGTTACCTTTTGCTACCGTTACCACTACTATCGTATTACTTTGTTACTAAATACTTTGCTGCAGATACTAAGTTTCCAGGTGTGGTTGAATTGAAAACTCAGCTGCTAATACTTGAGAGTATTCTTTGGCTCCCCTTGTGTGGAATCAATAAATTTGGGTTGAATACTTTACCCACGAAAACTATTGTGATCCCCTATACTTGTGGGTTATCAATTCCCCACACCTGGCACGCCCCCCTAGGGCCGGCCACCTCTTCCCTCCCCTCCTTTATATACGTGGTCAGGGGCACCCCATAGGCACACAAGTTGATTTCTTAGCCGTGTGCGGTGCCCCCCTCCACAGATTTCCACCTCGGTAATATTGTCGTAGTGCTTAGGCGAAGCCCTACGCCGGTAACTTCATCATCACCGTCAACACGCCGTCGTGCTGATGAAACTTTCCCTCGGCCTCAGCTGGATCTAGAGTTTGAGGGACGTCACCGAGTTGAACGTGTGCAGATCGCGGAGGTGCCGTGCGTTCAGTACTTGATCAGTTGGACCATGAAGACGTTCGACTATATCAACCGCATTACTCAACGCTTCCGCTTTCGGTCTACGAGGGTACGTGGACACACTCTCCCCTCTCATTGTTGTGCATCTCCTATATAGATCTTGCGTGTTTGTCGGAATTTTTTTGAAATACTGCGTTCCCCAACAGTGGCATCCGAGCCAGGTTTATGCGTAGATGTTATATGCACGAGTAGAACACAAAGGAGTTGTGGGCGTGGGTATATACATATTGCTTGCCGTCACTAGTTGTTTCTTGGTTCGGCGACATTGTTGGATGAAGCGGCCTGGACCGACATTACATGACCGCGTTCATGAGACTGGTTCTACCGACGTGCTTTGCACACAGGTGGCTGGTGGGTGTTAGTTTCTCCAACTTTAGTTGAATTGGATTCAATGAACAGGGTTCTTTCTGAAGATCAAAAAGCAATCACTATACCACGTTGTGGTTTTTATGCCGTAGGTAAGAACGGTTATTGCTATAAGCCCGTAGCAGCCACGTAAAAGTTGCAACAACAAAGTAGAGGACATCTAACTTGTTTTTGCAGGGCATGTTGTGATGTGGTATGGTCAAGACGTGATTATACAAATTGTTATATGAGATGATCATGTTTTGTAACAGTTATCGGCAAATGGCAGGAGCCATATGGTTGTCGCTTTATTGTATGAAATGCAATTGCCATGTAATTGCTTTACTTTATCACTAAGCGGTAGCGATAGTCATAGTAGCAATAGACGGCGAGACGACAATGATGCTTCGATGGAGATCAAGGTGTCAAGCCGGTCACGATGGTGATCATGATGGTGCTTTGGAGATGGAGATCAAAGGCACAAGATGATGATGGCCATATCATATCATATCACTTATATTAATTGCATGTGATGTTTATCCTTTATGCATCTTATTTTGCTTAGTACGGCGGTAGCATTATAAGATGATCTCTCACTAAATTTCAAGGTATACGTGTTCTCCCTGAGTATGCACCATCGCCAAAGTTCGTCGTGCCGAGACACCACGTGATGATCGGGTGTGATAAGCTCTACGTTCACATACAACGGGTGCAAGCCAGTTTTGCACACGCAGAATACTTGGGTTAAACTTGACGAGCCTAGCATATGCAGATATGGCCTCGAAACACTGAGATCGAAAGGTCGAGCGTGAATCATATAGTAGATATGATCAACATAGTGATGTTCACCATTGAAAACTACTCCATCTCACGTGATGATTGGACATGGTTTAGTTAATATGGATCACGTGGTCACTTAGATGATTAGAGGGATGTCTATCTAAGTGGGAGTTGTTAAGTAATATGATTAATTGAACTTTAATTTATCATGAACTTAGTACTTGATAGTATTTTGCATATCTATGTTGTAGATCAATAGCTCGCGTATAGCGCCCCTGTTTTATTTTTGATATGTTCCTAGAGAAAAATAAGTTAAAAGATGATAGTAGCAATGATGCGGACTATTGGAAATATGCCCTAGAGGCAATAATAAAATGGTTATTATTATATTTCCTTGTTCATGATAATTGTCTATTGTTCATGCTATAATTGTGTTATCCGGAAATCGTAATACATGTGTGAATACATAGACCACAACATGTCCCTAGTGAGCCTCTAGTTGACTAGCTCGTTGATCAATAGATGGTTACGGTTTCCTGACCATGGACATTGGATGTCATTGATAATGGGATCACATCATTAGGAGAATGATGTGATGGACAAGACCCAATCCTAAGCATAGCACAGGATCGTGTAGTTCGTCTGCTAGAGCTTTTCTAAGTGTCAAGTATCATTTCCTTAGACCATGAGATTCTGCAACTCCCGGATACCGTAGGAGTGCTTTGGGTGTACCAAACATCACAAAGTAACTGGGTGGCTATAAAGGTACACTACAGGTATCTCCGAAAGTGTCTGTTGGGTTGGCATGAATCGAGACTGGGATTTGTCACTCCGTATGACGGAGAGGTATCTCTGGGCCCACTCGGCAATGCATCATCATAATGAGCTCAATGTTACTAAGTAGTTGGTCACGGGATCATGCATTACAGAATGAGTAAAGTGACTTGCCGGTAACGAGATTGAACGAGGTATTGGGATACCGACGATCGAATCTCGGGCAAGTAACATACCGATTGACAAAGGGAATTGAATACGGGATTGCTTGAATCCTCGACATCGTGGTTCATTCGATGAGATCATCGTGGAACATGTGGGAGCCAACATGGGTATCCAGATCCCGCTGTTGGTTATTGGCCGAAGAGTTGTCTCGGTCATGTCTGCATGGTTCCCGAACCCGTAGGGTCTACACACTTATGGTTCGATGACGCTAGGGTTATTAGGAAGACTTGTATGTGATTACCGAATGTTGTTCGGAGTCCCGAATGAGATCCCGGACGTCACGAGGAGTTCCAGAATGGTCCGAAGGTGAAGATTTATATGTAGGAAGTTGTCATACGGTCACCGGAAAGGTTCGGGGGCATATCGGTATTGTACCGGGGCCACCGGAGGGGTTCCGGGGGTCCACCGGGAGGGGCCACCTCTCTCGGAGGGCCTAATGGGCTGTAGAGGAAAGGTAACCAGCCCTACATGGGCTGGGCGCATCCCCCCCTTGGGCCCATGCGCCTAGGGTTGGGGGGGGGGGGGGAAACCCTAAGGGGGCGCTCCCCTTGCTTGGGGGGCAAGCCCCCTCCCCTTGGCCGCCGCCCCCCCTCTAGATCTCATCTAGAGGAGGCCGGCCCCCTTCCTCCTTCCCCTATAAATAGAGGGGCAAGGGGAGGGCTGCACACAACATCAAAGGCGCAGCCCCTCCCCTCCCCAACACCTCTCCTCCTCCATAAGAGCTTGGCGAAGCCCTGCCGGAGTACTGCTGCTCCACCACCACCACGCCGTCATGCTGCTGTTGGAGCCCTCTTCCTCAACCTCTCCCTCCTCCTTGCTGGATCAAGGCGTGGGAGACGTCCTCGCTCCGTACGTGTGTTGAACGCGGAGGTGTCGTCCGTTCGGCGCTAGGATCATCGGTGATTTGGATCACGACGAGTACGACTCCATCATCCCCGTTCTCTTGAACGCTTCCACTCGCGATCTACAAGGGTATGTAGATGCACTCCTCTTCCCCTCGTTGCTAGATGACTCCATAGATTGATCTTGGTGATGCGTAGAAAAATTTAAAATTTCTGCTACGATCCCCAACAGTGGCATCATGAGCTAGGTCTATGCGTAGTTTCTATGTACGAGTAGAACACAAGTTGTTGTGGGTGTCGATTTTGTCAATTTACTTGCCGTTACTTGTCTTATCTTGATTCAGCGGCATCGTGGGATGAAGCGGCCCGGACCGACCTTACATGTACGCTTATGTGAGACTGGTTCCACCGACTAACATGCACTAGTTGCATAAGGTGGCTAGCGGGTGTCTGTCTCTCCCACTTTAGTCGGATCGGATTCGATGAAAAGGGTCCTTATGAAGGGTAAATAGAAATTGGCATATCACGTTGTGGTTTTGGCGTAGGTAAGAAACGTTCTTGCTAGAAACCTATAGCAGCCACGTAAAAACTTGCAACAACAATTAGAGGACGTCTAACTTGTTTTTGCAGCATATGCCGTGTGATGTGATATGGCCAAAAGGATGTGATGTATGAGATTGATCATGTTCTTTTAATAGGAATCACGACTTGCATGTCGATGAGTATGACAACCGGCAGGAGCCATAGGAGTTGTCTTAATTTATTTTTGACCTGCGTGTCAACTTATACGTCATGTAATTACTTTACTTTATCGCTAACCGTTAGCCATAGTAGTAGAAGTAATAGTTGACGAGACAACTTCATGAAGACACGATGATGGAGATCATGATGACGGAGATCATGGTGTCATGCCGGTGACGACGATGATCATGGCGCCCCGAAGATGGAGATCAAAAAGGAGCAAAATGATATTGGCCATATCATGTCACTATTTGATTGCATGTGATGTTTATCATGTTTTACATCTTATTTGCTTAGAATGATGGTAGCATAAATAAGATGATCGCTCACAATAATTTCAAGAAAGTGTTCCCCCTAACTGTGCACCGTTCCTAAGGTCTGTTGTTTCGAAGCACCACGTGATGATCGGGTGTGATAGGTTCTAACGTTCGCATACAACGGGTGTAAGCCAGATTTACACATGCAAAACACTTAGGTTGACTTGACGAGCCTAGCATGTACAGACCTGGCCTCGGAATACAGAAGACCGAAAGGTCGAACATGAGTCATATAGAAGATACGATCAACATGAAGATGTTCACCGATGATGACTAGTCCGTCTCACGTGATGATCGGACATGGCCTAGTTGAATCGGATCATGTATCACTTAGATGACTAGAGGGATGTCTATCCGAGTGGGAGTTCATTAAATAATTTGATTAGACGAACTTAATTATCATGAACTTAGTCTAAAATCTTTACAATATGTCTTGTAGATCAAATGGCCCATGCTAATGTTGTCCTCAACTTCAACGCGTTCAGAAAACCAAGCTGAAAGACGATGGTAGCAACTATACGGACTGGGTCCAGAACTTGAGGATCATCCTCATAGCTACCAAGAAAGCATATGTCCTTGAAGCACCGCTAGGTGAAGCACCACCCCCGGCAAACCAAGACGTTATGAACGCTTGGCAGTCCTGTGCTGATGATTACTCTCTGGTTCAGTGCGGCATGCTTTACAACTTAGAACCGGGGCTCCAGAAGCGTTTTGAGCAACACAGAGCATATGAGATGTTCCAAGAGCTGAAAATGGTTTTCCAAGCTCATGCCCGGGTCGAGAGATATGAAGTCTCCGACAAGTTCTACAGTTGTAAGATGGAGGAGAATAGTTCTGTCAGCAAGCACATACTCAAAATGTCTGGGTTGCACAGCCGCTTGTCTCAGCTGGGAGTTAATCTCCCGGATGATGTGGTCGTTGACAGAATCCTTCAGTCGCTCCCACCTAGCTACAAGAGCTTTGTGATGAACTTCAATATGCGGGGGATGGAAAAGGCCATTCCTGAGGTATATTCATTGCTGAAACCAGCGGAGGTGGAAATCAAAAAGGAACATCAAGTGTTGATGGTGAATAAAACCACTAAGTTCAAGAAAGGCAAGGGTAAAAAGAACTTCAAGAAGGACGGCAAGGGAGTTGCCGCGCCCGGTAAGCAAGCTGCCGGGAAGAAGCCAAAGAATGGACCCAAGCCCGAGACTGAGTTCTTTATTGCAAGGGAAGTGGTCACTGGAAGCGGAACTGCCCCAAGTACTTAGCGGACAAGAAGGCCGGCAACACCAAAGGTATATGTGATATACATGTTAGTGATCTGTACCTTACCAGTACTCGTAGTAGCTCCTGGGTATTTGATACCGGTGTGGTTGCTCATATTTGTAACTCAAAACAGGAGATGCGGAATAAGCGGAGACCGGCGAAGGACGAGGTGACGATGCGCATCAGGAATGGTTCCAAGGTCGATGTGATCGCTGTCGGCACGCTACCTCTGCATTTACCAACGGGATTAGTTTTAAACCTCAATAATTGTTATTTAGTGCTAGCTTTGAGCATGAACAATGTATCAGGATCTCGTTTAATACGAGATGGCTACTCATTTAAATCCGAGAATAATGGTTATTCTATTTATATGAGAGATATGTTTTATGGTCATGCCCCGCTGGTCAATGGTTTATTCTTATTTAATCTCAAACGTGATGTTACACATATTCATAGTGTGAATACCAAAAGATGTAAGGTTGATAATGATAGTCCCACATACTTGTGGCACTGCCGCCTTGGTCACATTGGTATCAAACACATGAAGAAACTCCATGCAGATGGACTTTTGGAGTCTCTTGATTATGAATCATTTGACACGTGCGAACCATGCCTCATGGGCAAAATGACCAAGACTCCGTTCTCCGGAACAATGGAGCGAGCAACCAACTTATTGGAAATCATACATACTAATGTGCGCGGTCCAATGAGTGTTGAGGCTCGCGGTGGCTATCGTTATGTTCTCACCCTCACTGATGACTTGAGTAGATATGGGTATGTCTACTTAATGAAACACAAGTCTGAGACCTTTGAAAAGTTCAAGGAATTTCAGAGTGAGGTTGAGAATCAACATGACAGGAAAATCAAGTTCTTGCGATCAGATCGTGGGGGAGAATATTTGAGTCACGAATTTGGCACGCACTTAAGGAAATGTGGAATAGTTTCACAACTCACGCCGCCTGGAACACCTCAGCGTAATGGTGTGTCCGAACGTCGTAATCGCACTCTATTAGATATGGTGCGATCTATGATGTCTCTTACCGATCTACCACTGTCATTTTGGGGCTATGCTTTAGAGACTGCCACATTAACTTTAAATAGGGCTCCGTTGAAACCCGTTGAGACGACACCGTATGAATTATGGTTTGGGAAGAAACCTAAGATGTCGTTTCTAAAAGTTTGGGGATGCGATGCTTATGTGAAGAAACTTCAACCTGAAAAGCTTGAACCCAAATCGGAAAAATGCGTCTTCATAGGATACCCTAAAGAAACTATTGGGTATACCTTCTACCTCAGATCCGAAGGCAAGATCTTTGTTGCCGAGAATGGATCCTTTCTAGAGAAAGAGTTTCTCTCGAAAGAAGTAAGTGGGAGGAAAGTAAAACTTGATGAAGTATTGCCTCTTGAACTGGAGAGTGGCGCAACTCAGGAAAATGTTCCTGAGGTGCCTGCACCGACTAGAGAGGAAGTTAATGATGATGATCATGAAACTTCAGATCAAGTTACTACTGAACTTCGTAGGTCCACAAAGACACGTTCCGCACCAGAGTGGTACGGCAACCCTGTCCTAGAAATCATGTTGTTAGACAATGGTGAACCTTTGAACTATGAAGAAGCGATGGCGGGCCTAGATTCCGAAAAATGGCTGGAAGCCATGAAATCCGAGATAGGATCCATGTATGAAAATGAATTATGGACTTTGACTGACTTGCCCGTTGATCGGCGAGCCATAGAAAATAAATGGATCTTTAAGAAGAAGACAGACGCAGATGGTAATGTGACCATCTATAAGGCTCGGCTTGTCGCTAAGGGTTATCGACAAGTTCAAGGGGTTGACTACGATGAGACTTTCTCACCCGTAGCGAAGCTGAAGTCCGTCCAAATCATGTTAGCAATTTCCGCATTCTATGATTATGAGATATGGCAAATGGACGTCAAAACGGCATTCCTTAATGGTTTCCTTAAGGAAGAATTGTATATGATGCAGCCGGAAGGTTTTGTCGATCCTAAGAATGCTGACAAGGTGTGCAAGCTCCAACGCTCAATCTATGGTCTGGTGCAAGCATCTCGGAGTTGGAACATTCGATTTGATGAGATGATCAAAGCGTTTGGGTTTACACAGACTTATGGAGAAGCCTGTGTTTACAAGAAAGTGAGTTGGAGCTCTGTAGCATTTCTCATATTATATGTGGATGACATACTATTGATGGGAAATGATATAGAATTCTTGGAAAGCATAAAGGCCTACTTGAACAAGTGTTTTTCAATGAAGGATCTTGGAGAAGCTGCTTATATATTAGGCATCAAGATCTATAGAGATAGATCGAGACGCCTCATTGGTCTTTCACAGAGTACGTACCTTGACAAGATATTGAAGAAGTTCAATATGGATCAGTCCAAGAAGGGGTTCTTGCCTGTGTTGCAAGGTACGAGATTGAGCACGGCTCAATGCCCGACCACGGCAGAAGATAGAGAAAAGATGAGTGTCATCCCCTATGCCTCGGCCATAGGGTCTATTATGTATGCCATGCTGTGTACCATACCTGATGTAAACCTCGCCGTAAGTTTGGTAGGAAGGTACCAAAGTAATCCCGGCATGGAACACTAGACAGCGGTCAAGAATATCCCGAAGTACCTGAAAAGGACTAAGGATATGTTTCTCGTTTATGGAGGTAACGAAGAGCTCATCGTAAAGGGTTACATCGATGCTAGCTTCGACACAGATCTGGATGACTCCAAGTCACAAACCGGATACGTGTATATTTTGAATGGTGGGGCAGTCAGCTGGTGTAGTTGCAAGCAAAGCGTCATGGCGGGATCTATATGTGAAGTGGAGTACATGGCAGCCTCGGAGGCAGCACAAGAAGCAATCTGGGTGAAGGAGTTCATTACCGACCTAGGAGTTATTCCCAATGCGTCAGGCCCGATGACTCTCTTCTGTGACAACACTGGAGCTATTGCCCTTGCCAAGGAGCCCAGGTTTCACAGGAAGACCAGGCATATCAAGCGTCGCTTCAACTCCATTCGTGAAAATGTTCAAAATGGAGACATAGATATTTGTAATGTGCATACGGACCTAAATGTCGCAGATCCGTTGACTAAACCTCTTCCTCGAGCAAAACATGATCAACACCAGAACTCTATGGGTGTTCGATTCATCACAATGTAACTATATTATTGACTCTAGTGCAAGTGGGAGACTGTTGGAAATATGCCCTAGAGGCAATAATAAAATGGTTATTATTATATTTCCTTGTTCATGATAATTGTCTATTGTTCATGCTATAATTGTGTTATCCGGAAATCGTAATACATGTGTGAATACATAGACCACAACATGTCCCTAGTGAGCCTCTAGTTGACTAGCTCGTTGATCAATAGATGGTTATGGTTTCCTGACCATGGACATTGGATGTCATTGATAACAGGATCACATCATTAGGAGAATGATGTGATGGACAAGACCCAATCCTAAGCATATCACAAGATCGTGTAGTTCGTCTGCTAGAGCTTTTCTAAGTGTCAGGTATCATTTCCTTAGACCATGAGATTGTGCAACTCCCGGATACCGTAGGAGTGCTTTGGGTGTACCAAACGTCACAACGTAACTGGGTGGCTATAAAGGTACACTACAGGTATCTCCGAAAGTGTCTGTTGGGTTGGCATGAATCGAGACTGGGATTTGTCACTCCGTATGACGGAGAGGTATCTCTGGGCCCACTCAGTAATGCATCATCATAATGAGCTCAGTGTGACTAAGTAGTTGGTCACGGGATCATGCATTATGGAACGAGTAAAGTGACTTGCCGATAACGAGATTGAACGAGGTATTGGGATACCGACGATCGAATCTCGGGCAAGTAACGTACCGATTGACAAAGGGAATTGAATACGGGATTGCTTGAATCCTCGACATCGTGGTTCATCCGATGAGATCATCGTGGAACATGTGGGAGCCAACATGGGTATCCAGATCCCACTGTTGGTTATTGGCCGGAGAGTTGTCTCGGTCATGTCTGCATGGTTCCCGAACCTGTAGGGTCTACACACTTAAGGTTCGATGACACTAGGGTTATTAGGAAGACTTGTATGTGATTACCGAATGTTCTTAGGAGTCCCGGATGAGATCCCGGATGTCACGAGGAGTTCCGGAATGGTCCGGAGGTGAAGATTTATATGTAGGAAGTTGTCATACGGTCACCGGAAAGGTTTGGGGGCATATCGGTATTGTACCGAGGCCACCGGAGGGGTTCCGGGGGTCCACCGGGAGGGTCCACCTCTCTCGGAGGGCCTAATGGGCCGTAGTGGAAAGGGAACCAGCCCTACATGGGCTGGGCGCACCCCCCCTTGGGCCCATGCGCCTAGGGTTGGGGGGGGGGGAAACCCTAAGGGGGCGCTCCCCTTGCTTGGGGGGCAAACCCCCTCCCCTTGGCCGCCGCCCCCCTCTAGATCTCATCTAGAGGGGGTCGGCCCCCTTCCTCCTTCCCCTATAAATAGAGGGGCAAGGGGAGGGCTGCACACAACATCAAAGGCGCAGCCCCTCCCCTCCCCAACACCTCTCCTCCTCCGCAAGAGCTTGGCGAAGCCCTGCCGGAGTACTGCTGCTCCACCACCACCACGCCGTCGTGCTGCTGTTGGAGCCCTCTTCCTCAACCTCTCCCTCCTCCTTGCTAGATCAAGGCGTGGGAGACGTCCTCGCTTCATACGTGTGTTGAATGCGGAGGTGCCGTCTGTTCGGCGCTAGGATCATCGGTGATTTGGATCACGACGAGTACGACTCCATCATCCCCGTTCTCTTGAACGCTTCCGCTCGCGATCTACAAGGGTATGTAGATGCACTCCTCTTCCCCTCGTTGCTAGATGACTCCATAGATTGATCTTGGTGATGCGTAGAAAAATTTAAAATTTCTGCTACGATCCCCAACACGGACTAGGTCCATGATCTGAGGATTATCCTCATTGCTGCACATAAGAATTATGTCCTTGATGCACCGTTAGGTGACAGACCTATTGCAGGAGCAGATACAGACGTTATGAACGTCTGACCAACTCGGTATGATAACCACTTGATAGTTTAGTGCGCCATGCTTTACGGCTTAGAACCGGGACTTCAAAAACGTTTTAAACGCCACAGAGCATATAAGATGTTCCAAGAACTGAAATTGGTATTTCAGACTCATGCCCAAGTCGAGAGGTATGAGACCTCTGACAAGTACTTTGCCTACAAGACGAAGGAGAATAGCTCAACCAGTGAGCATGTGCTCAGATTGTCTGAGTACTATAATTGCTTGAATCAAGTGGGAGTTAATCTTCCAGATAAAATAGTAATTGACAGAGTTCTCTAGTCACTATCACCAAGTTACTGGAACTTCGTGATGAACTATAATATGCAAGGGATGACGAAAACGGTTCCCGAGCTCTTCGTGATGCTGAAATCGACGAAGGTAGAAATCAAGAAAAGTATCAAATGTTGATGATTTACAAGACCACTAGTTTCAAGTAAAAGGACAAGGGAAAGAAACGAAATTTTAAGAAGAATGGCAAGTAAGTTGCCACTCCCATGAAGAAGCCCAAATAGACCCAAGCCTGAAACTGAGTGCTTCTACTGCGAAGGAAATGGTCACTGGAAGCGGAACTGCCCCAAATACTTGGCGGATAAGAAGGATGGCAAAGTGAGCAAAAGTATATATGATATACATGTTATTGATGTGTACTTTACTAGTGTTCATAGTAGCCCCTGGGTATTTGATATTGGTTCAGTTGCTATGATTAGTAACTCAAAACAGGAGTTACAAAATGAACAAAGACTAGTTGAGGGCAAGGTGACGATGTGTGTTGGAAGTCATTCCAATGTTGATAAGATCACCATCGCACACTCCCTTTACCTTCGGGATTAGTGTTGAACCTAAAATAAATGTTATTTGGTGTTTGCATTGAGCATAATATGATTGGGTCACTGTCGGTGTCAAAACCGTCGGATCTCGGGTAGGGGGTCCCGAACTGTGCGTCTAGGCTGGATGGTAACAGGAGGCAAGGGACACGAAGTTTTACCCAGGTTCAGGCCCTCTTGATGGAGGTAAAACCCTACGTCCTGCTTGATTAATATTGATGATATGGGTAGTACAAGAGTAGATCTACCATGAGATCGGAGAGGCTAAACCCTAGAAGCTAGCCTATGGTATGATTGTTGTTCTGTATGTTGTATCGACTAGCCTGGCCCTGGTTTATATAATGCACCAGAGGCCTAGGTTAACAAGAGTCCTAGCCGAATACGCCGGTGGGGAGAAGTCCTTGTCTTGATCGCAAAGTCTTTGTGGAATCTTCCTTGTATGCGGCAGCTGTCCGAACTGGCCCATGAGTATACAGCCATGGGGGGCCTCGGCCCAATCTAATAGATCGGGAGACGACGTGGTGAGTACCCCCTAGTCCAGGACACCGTCAGTAGCCCCCTGAACCGGTCTTCAAGTTAGGGACGCTCCTCGATTCTTCCGAACTGTTCTTCATCTTCGGTCATCGGTCTTGAAAACTGGTTCAACAAATCTTCTTTATCTTCGATCTTGAGGATCGCCGAAATGCATTCGACGAGTTTACACGTCGGGTATCCGAGGAGCCCCTTTAAGTTTCCGGCCTTTACCAATGCCTTGTTATTTTTATGCCACACCTCGGGTTTGAAGTTGTTCCCGAGCGGCAGCGTCCTCTTGCGTCCGAGCTCCAATGCCGGACTGTATTCGAGGTATCTTTTGCAACCGAGCACCAACGCCGGACCGCTTCCCATCTCTAACGCCGGAATGTATCCGAGCTCCAACGCCGGACTATGTATCCGAGCTCCAACGCTGGACTGTATATCCGAGCTCCAACGCCGGACTGTATCCGAGCTCCAACGCCGGACTGTATCCGAGCTCCAACGCCGGACTATATCCGAGGTGTCGTAAATCACCTTGGTTCAAAGAAGTTTGAAGGAGTTTAGCCAAGCTTAATGCCGGAAATGCCCTCTATGGAGCCAGCCACTAGCGCCCAAGCTTTATGCTGGGCTGCTTCCGAGGTGGTGCACCACCCCGAATGTGGGCCGATTTTTGTGAATATTTTTTATTGGTGCAATTTATTCTCTGCCGAGATATATAGCCAGTAGCCCTCAAGGTGTGTATCGGTCTAAAACCCGAGATGCACCTGAAGGATGACGTAAGACCGCTGATCCCAGTAGCCGCTGAGACTCAGGTTGATTTGGAAAATCGGCCTAAGGATCAAGTCCAAGCTCGGCAGAATACTTCGGGACACTAAAAGCGGCGTGCTTAGTCCTCGAGACTCAGGTTGGGTGCGGCCGACCAACCTGAGGATCAAAATCTCCTCGGAAACTATATTGTACATAAAATTTTCTGCATTGGACAAGCAATGCAGTAGCCCCCGAGACACTGGTCGGGTGGTAACACCAGATCAAGGGATCAATGTGCCCCTTTAATATTTGTAAATAATAAGCCCGAAGCCCAGTAGCCCCCGAGCCTTAATGCGGGCACGGGTGGCCGAATTAAGGATCAATATCCATAGTAAAATCACAAATTATGTGTAATGACTCTATGTATCCAAGTACTTTACGTCATTAATGCTCGGATCCGCATTATACAAAACTTTGTTGACCGACCATCGGCTTCCACCTCCTCGGCCAGTAGCCGAGGAGTGTTTGTCCTACTTTATAAAGCCTTTATGAGGGCAAAGATTTACAACAAACAAGGCAATCTGGCCATACGGTTTTACAAACAAAGGAACGCAGAGAGTTATATTACTATTTAACAGAAGAAATGTCTTCCAAAGAAAATAGTCCCGCTATCGGTTCCTTTCTTTGGGTTGTCATGCTAAGCATGATCATTAAACCTCAGCTCTAATGTAAGAGCAAAATATTGAGGATTTAGTTTGGGAGGCCAGTTAATAGCCCCCGGTAGTGTTCGGCGACAGTCGGGGTCAAGCCGTAAACACTTTGGCCAATGTTATGAATGGCCCATCATTTAACATAGTCATCGGATCGCTGACCAGTTTACGCTTATTGTGAAAGTCAGTTTTCGGCTTTCTCCACTGAGGTGCTTAACCATGTGAGCTGGAAGCACAATCGCAGTGGTTCTCCCTTTGCACGCCTAGCCGAACAAAACGGAACGTAGGAAGCAAGTGCAGGAGCCGGGCAACCCAACTATTGACCGAAGACACAATTCGAAACCGATGCATATATAGCAATATCTGAGAATGTTTTTGCCGAATCCCTAAAGGTGTCCGGCGTTGCACTGCGAGACTAATGCTGGAAAAGCACAAATAGTTTAAAAGTGCCAAAAAGCTTGGAAAACCAAGAAACGTTAGTAAAAACATGACGTCCGAACAATATCAAGTGTTCGGTGCCAATCCAAAAGTTGGTCTTAGAAAAAAGAAGTGCTTCTGTCATGCTTTAACATGATACATCCTATCTCAAGACTTCGAGCGGGTCAGCCTACGGCTTCAACCTCCTATTCCGAGGGCGGAGTACTTCTCACCAGGCCAGTTTAGCAAACTAAACTCTAGCGGCTTTGAGAGAGAAATTAGGCTCCCCGGCTTGTGACCGCACACTCGTGTCGAAAAAAGGAGTGATAAATAATAATAATAATAAAACTTTGCAACGACTAAGAAGAAGAACACTCATTATAAAACGGCTCAAATAAACTTAAGAGCCCCCAAGTGACTTGGGTAGAAGAATGATTGCATGTACCGAAGTACTTATATCATATCTATGTTCAACCAAACTTTAAATGCGTCTTAACCGACCATCAGCTTCTCCCTCTTCGGTCAAGGACCAAAAAGTGTTATGTACTCCATCGGTCGAGAATATCGACGGTGTTTCCAATAACCAGGCAATCAGGCCATAAGGCTGTAACAGACAAAGCGCGCTCAGGGAACTTATGCTATATTACTGTGAAGTGTAAGAAGCATCTTCGAAGAAAATAGTACCCCCACCGATACCTTTCTTCGGTGCTCATAGTTATTATGAGACTTGTGCAATAGATTTTTTGTACTCATGAGTTCCGTTGTGTGCCGACCATCATTGAAAACTATAAGAGCGCTAGCTTTCGGCTTCACCCAGTCTGAGGTCCGGCTCGGGCGACCCGATCGTGACAATCGCAGAGGTGCTCCCTTTACTCCCTAGCCAAACAATCGGGAATGTAGGGGTAAACACAGGAGCGAGGCAACCCAGCTTGCAAATCGCTTAAGTCAATATGGTGCATATTATGGCGTAATACACGAACAAGGAACGAAGCCATACAAGTATAATCATATGCAAGTGGAAAAGCCTCATGAAGGAAGCCCCCAAATGAATTGGGTATTTGAATTTATGCGTCACAAACAAAGTTTGGACAAGGAAATTTTTTACAAGCAACTTTTTTCCAAAAAAGTATAATGCTTGGTCGAACCGAACACAAGTTAGAAATTAAAGCTTTGAGCATGAAAGCGACTTAGCTGGTTAATGTGTTCGTTATTGATGACGCGGTCCGAGCTTGATGCGGGGCAAGGTTCCATCCCCCAAGCTGGTCCCGAGGTGGCGGAGCGGAGAGCTCGACACGCCGAAGTGGTGACATAGCACAGTCAATGCAGACCGGCAGAGTGACGCCGAAGTCCCCAGATCATTTTCCTGCGCACAAAAAATAGTGCAAACCAGAGATAATAGTAATAATGATAATTAAAAAAAATGTTGCATAATAAATAATTTATGCAAAGTGAGGAATAGAAGAAATATGGC
The DNA here is from genome assembly GCF_018294505.1 of Triticum aestivum. Lineage (NCBI taxonomy): Eukaryota > Viridiplantae > Streptophyta > Magnoliopsida > Poales > Poaceae > Triticum > Triticum aestivum. The sequence continues at coordinate 500,581,487 of NC_057800.1, read as the reverse complement.
CTGGCGCCGAAGTCAATGTCGATGCAGGGCATCGGCGTGATGTAGTAAAGGCGTGGTAAAGCCTGAATTCACAGGTCGGTCTGAGCTCCGGATGCGGCGTTCGCCGGACTATGTACGGAAACTGATCGAACCACCACGCGACCTCGTTAATGCGGTCACCATTTGATAGACCTGTGTACATATCATGGACAAACCAGAGTAATAATTCCTTGGGAAAAATGAACCCAAACAAGCAAAAAATACTGGGATTAATAGCACCTGGTTTATTTGTTGTAGCAATCCGAAGGAAGGTGATTCCCAAAATTGGGACTCGCTCCACACACCCATTGCCTGATGGGCGATAAAACGATGGCATGGCAATGCTGGTAAAGGTTGACTCGCCGAGGCAAAGCCCTCGGCCCAGCTAATGTGACGGAGCTGGTCGGCTAGTGATGCCGAAGTGTCCGGAGTAGGTTGATGAAGAGATGGAGAAACCCCCGGTCCAGCCGAGATGTCGAAGCCTCGACGTCAGCTGATGAGTCGAAGTAGGTCGGTGTGATGGACACCAGGTTGAAGAAGCAATAGTGCGGCCCTGTCGATGCAGGTCGTGACGTGGTCGATGCCGGCTTGATGAAGCGACCGTGCGGCGATGCCGGTATGCCCGCTCCGTGTAATCCGTGGGGCGGCGATGTTGATGATGATTTATCCTTCGCGATGCCGGACTCTTGTTCGGCTTGCCGAGATGATGATCCGAAGAAGTTGAGCTCGGCTAAAGTGACGACGTGTCTAGCGCAGGTCAGCAGCCGTGGAGTAATATTGCCGGACTGGTTTGACACCAGCATGATGTTGAAGATCATGTTCAAAAAATCTTAAAGTTAGTGGGATGTGTTCGGGAACAAAACACAATACCCCATACAAAACTTCCTTCAAAAGGGATGTCCGAAATCCCGTTCATAAAAAAGATGAACTCGAGTCGGATTTGTTTTCGCGTAGAAAACAGATTCGAAAAGTGATGCACTAATCGGAAGGTTCCCGGAGTTTGGATGGTCGGATCGAGCTGAAATTTTGAGAGGTGGTAGATATAGGAATTCCACAGACGATCAACAGTTGGATCTTCCAAAGGATGTCCGAGCTAGAAGCTGGACACCACGCCCTAAACTCATCCAAATTCCCATCCAGATTTGACAGGGCTCTGGTATATCGTGGATTGACAGAGATTCCTCCATCGGAACTCGACGAAATTTTCCAGGGTTGTTATAGACTCAATTCCGCACAATTCCACCAAAGCAATCGTCAAAGCGATACTCGAGGAGGTGGTGGAAGAAGATACGAGTTCGCTGTCAAAAAAACAGGACGGTCGCTTGAGGGCAATGTTGACGTTGAGCCCCCGAGCTCCATAGATGATTCCTCCGTGATCTTGATAGAGATCGGAGTTGATGTTTGATGAAGGCCCTCGTCCGAACATGGTGATCCGAACACGGGGCGCAATTCTTGGTTGAACCAAGGTGACTAGTCGAACTGGTGACGAAGACGCCGAAGTCGCAGTTGATCTGCAGGCGACCCATCGATCCTTTTGTCGATCACACAGCGGAACTCTCAATGAAAGCACCAATGTCGGTGTCAAAACCGGCAGATCTCGGGTAGGGGGTCCCGAACTATGCGTCTAGGCTGGATGGTAACATGAGGCAAGGGACACGAAGTTTTACCCAGGTTCGGGCCCTCTTGATGGAGGTAAAACCCTACGTCCTGCTTGATTAATATTGATGATATGGGTAGTACAAGAGTATATCTACCACGAGATCGGAGAGGCTAAACCCTAGAAGCTATCCTATGGTATGATTGTTGTTCTGTATGTTGTATCGACTAGCCTGGCCCTGGTTTATATAATGCACCAGAGGCCTAGGTTAACAAGAGTCCTAGCCGAATACGTCGGTGGGAGAAGTCCTTGTCTTGATCGCCAAGTCTTTGTGGAATCTTCCTTGTATGCGGCAGCTGTCCGAACTGGCCCATGAGTATACGGCCATGGGGGGCCTCGGCCCAATCTAATAGATCGGGAGACGACGTGGTGAGTACCCCCTAGTCCAGGACACCGTCAGTCATGTTTATTGCAATACGATTATTCATTTAAGTCAAAGAATAATTGTTATTCTGTTTACATGAATAAAACCTTCTGTCATCATACACCCAAGGTGAATGGTTTATTGAATCTCAATCATAGTGATACACGTATTCATAATATTGATGCCAAAAGATGCAAGTTGATAATGATAGTGCAACATATTTGTGGCACTGCCATTTAGGTCATATTGGTGTAAAGCGCATGAAGAAACTCCATGCTGATGGGCTTTTAGAATCACTTGATTATGAATCACTTGATGCTTGCCAACCATGCCTCATGGGCAAGATGACTAAGACTCCGTTCTCCGGAACAATGGAGCGAGCAACTGACTTATTGGAAACAATACATATTAATGTATGCGATCCGATGAGTGTTGAGGCTCGCTGTGGGTATCGTTATTTTCTGACCTTCATAGATGATTTGAGCAGATATGGGTATATCTACTTGATGAAACATAAGTCTGAAACATTTGAAAATTTTAAAGAATTTCAGAGTGAAGTGGAAAATCATCGTAACAAGAAAATAAAATTTCTACAATCTGATCAGGGAAACAAATATTTGAGTTACGAGTTTGGTATTCATTTGAAACGATGTGGAATAGTTTCGCAACTCACACCACCTAGAACACCACAACATAATGGTGTGTCCGAACGTCATAACCGTACTTTATTAGATATGGTGCGATATATGATGTCTCTTACCAATTTATCACTATCGTTTTGGGGTTATGCATTAGAGACAACTGCATTCACGTTAAATAGGGCACCATCTAAATCCGTTGAGATGACACCATATGAACTATGGTTTGCCAAGAAACCTAAACTGTCGTTTCTTAAAGTTTGGGGTTGCGATGCTTATGTGAAAAAGCTTCAACCTGATAAGCTCGAACCCAAATCGAAGAAATGTGTCTTCATAGGATACCCAAAGGAGACTGTTGGGTACACCTTCTATCACAGATCCGAAGGCAAGATATTTGTTGCTAAGAATGGATCCTTTCTAGAGAAGGAGTTTCTCTCGAAAGAAGTGAGTGGGAGGAAAGTAGAACTTGATAAGGTAATTGTACCTGGTCCCTTATTGGAAAGTATTTCATCACAGAAGTCAGTTGCAGTGATTCTGACACCAATTAGTGAGGAAGCTAATGATGATGATCATGAAACTTCAGATCAAGTTACTACTGAACCTCATAGGTCAAACAGAGTAAGATCCGCACCAGAGTGGTACGGTAATCCTATTCTGGAAGTCATGTTACTAGACCATGACAAACCTACGAACTATGAGGAAGCGATGATGAGCCCAGATTCCATGAAATGGCTTGAGGCCATGAAATCTGAAATGGGATCCATGTATAAGAACAAAGTATGGACTTTGATTAACTTGCCCGATGATCGGTGAGCCATCGAGAATAAATGGATTTTTAAGAGGAAGATAGACGCTGATAGTAGTGTTACTATCTACAAAGCTCGAATTGTCGCAAAAGGTTTTCGACAAGTTCAAGGTGTTAACTACGATGAGAATTTCTCACTCATATCGATGCTTAAAGTTTTTCTAAATCATGTTAGTAATTGCCACATTTTATGAAATCTAGCAAATGGATGTAAAAACTGCATTCCTCAATGGATTTCTTAAAGAAAAGTAGTATATGATGCAACAAGAAGGTTTTGTTAATCCTAAAGGTGCTAACAAAGTGTGCAATCTCCAGCGATCCATCTATGGACTGGTACAAGCATCTCGGAGTTGGAATATATGCTTTGATAAAGTGATCAAAGCATATGGTTTTATGCAGACTTGCGGTGAAGCTTGTATTTATAAGAAAGCGAGTGGGAGCACTACAGCCTTTCTAATAAGTATATGTGAATGACATATTCTTGATCGGAAATGATGTAGAATTTTGTGGAAAGCATAAAGGAGTGTTTGAAAGGAGTTTTTCAAATATAGACCTAGGTGAAGCTACTTGCATATTGAGCATCAAGATCTATAGAGATAGATCAATACTCTTGATATATTTTCAATGAGTACATACCTTGACAAGATTTTGAAGTAGTTAAAAAATGAAACAATCAAAGAAGGAGTTCTTGCCTGTGCTGCAAGGTGTGAAGTTGAGTAAAGACTCAAAACCCGACCACGACAGAAAATAGAAAGAGAATGAAAAGTCATTTCATATGCCTCAGTCATAGGTTCTATAAAGTATGCTATGTTGTGTACCAGACCTATTGTGTACCTCACCAAGAGTTTGGCAAGAGGGTACAATATTGATCTAGGAGTGGATCACTAGATATCGGTCAAAAATATCCTTAGTGGAATAAGGATATGTTTCTCGGTTATGGAGGTGACAAAAAGTTCGTCGTAAAGAGTTACGTCGATGCAAGTTTTGACACTGATCTGGATGACTCTAAGTCTCAATCTGGATACATATTGAAAGTGGGATCAATTAGCTAGAGTAGATCCATGCAGAGCATTGTAGACATAGAAAATTTTGCAAAATACATACGACTCTGAATGTGGCAGACCCATTGACTAAATTTCTCTCACAAGCAAAACATGATCACTCTTTGGGTGTTAATCACATAGCAATGTGAACTAGATTATTGACTCTAGTAAACTCTTTGGGTATTAGTCACATGGAGATGTGAACTAATCACATAAAGATGTGAACTATTGGTGTTAAATCACATGGATGTGAACTAGATTATTGACTCTAGTGCAAGTGGGAGACTGAAGGAAATATTCCCTAGAGGCAATAATAAAGTTGTTATTTATATTTCCTTATATCATGATAAATGTTTATTGTTCATGCTAGAATTGTATTAACCGAAAACTTGATACATGTGTGAATACATATACAAACAGAGTGTCCCTAGTATGCCTCTACTTGACTAGCTCGTTAATCAAAGATGGTTAAGTTTCCTAGCCATAGACATGTGTTGTCATTTTATGAACGGGATCACATCATTAGAGAATGATGTGATGGACAAGACCCATCTGTTACCTTAGCACTATGATCGTTTAGTTTGTTGCTATTGCTTTCTTCATGACTTATACATGTTCCTATGACTATGAGATTATGCAACTCCCGAATACCGGAGGAACACTTAGTGTGCTATCAAACGTCACAACGTAACTGTGTGATTATAAAGATGCTCTATAGGTGTCTCCGATGGTGTTTGTTGAGTTGGCATAGATCGAGATTAGGATTTGTCACTCCGATTGTCGGAGAGGTATCTTTGGGCCCTCTCGGTAATGCTCATCACTACAAGCCTTGCAAGCAATGTGACTAAATAGTTAGTTACGGGATGATGCATTACAAAACGAGTAAAGAGACGTGCCGGTAACGAGATTGAACTAGGTATGATGATATCGACGATTGAATCTCGGGCAAGTAACATACCGATGTCAAAGGGAACAACGTATATTGTTATGCAACCGGAGATGTGTCTCGGTCATGTCTACATAGTACTTGAACCCGTAGGGTCCGCACGCTTAACGTTTGATGATGATTTGTATTATGAGTTATCTGATTTGATGACCGAAATTTGTTCGGAGTCCCAGATGAGATCACGGACATGACGATGAGTCTCGAAATGGTAGAGACGTAAAGATCTATATATTACAAGGCTATATTCGGACATCGGAAAGGTTTTGAGTGGTTCGGGTATTTTTCGGAGTACCGGAGAGTTACGGGAATTCGTCGGGGAAGTAGTGGGCCTTAATGGGCCATACGAGAAAGGAGAGAAGGGCCTCAAGGGGTGGCCCCCCTGCACTGATCCGAATTGGACTAGGAGGGGGCGCCGCCCCCTCCTTCCTTCTCCCCTCCTCCTCCTTCCCTCCTTCTCCTACTAGGAATAGGAAAGAGGAGGGGAATCCTACTTGGACTGTGGAGTCCTAGTAGGATTCCCACACCTGGCGCACCCCCTAGGGCCGGCCACTTCTTCCCTCCCCTCCTTTATATACGTGGCCTGGGGGCACCCCATAGACACACAAGTTGATTTCTTAGCCGTGTGCGGTGCCCCCTCCACAGATTTCCACCTCGGTAATATTGTTGTAGTGCTTAGGTGAAGCCCTGCGTCGGTAACTTCACCATCACGTCACGCTGTCGCACTGAAGAAACTCTCCCTCGGCCTCAGCTAGATCTAGAGTTCGAGGGACATCCCGAGCTAAACGTGTGCAGATCGCGGAGGTGCCGTGCGTTCGGTACTTGATCGGTTGGATCGCGAAGACGTTCGACTACATCAACTGCATTACTCAACGCTTCCGCTTTCGGTCTACGAGGGTACGTGGACACACTCTCCCCTCTCGTTGTTGTGCATCTCCTAGATAGATCTTGCGTGATCATAGGATTTTTTTGAAATATTGCATTCCCCAACAGAGCTTATCTTCTCATCTCACATGTCGATGTCGCCATTCTCTCCTTTCCATCACGCCAGGCAAACTTCCGATGGTTGGGTCTCACGCTCTCCATGGTTGTAACTTGTATGGGAAACTCCAGCTCATCACACATTTCTGCCATTCAACGATGGTACAAACAATGTGTGCACTGATCTAGATGTCCAAAATACCACAAATCAGAATCAAACGTAGGGGAGGTATGCGGGCGTCTAGACCTCTGCCACATCCGGCTTACCAAAAATACTCCACCTGGAGCTCCTTTCTCTTGCTCTGTCCCTCCCATGTGCTTTGTGTCCGCTTGTAACGCCCACGATGCGGCTATATCTCCCACGTGTCGAAGCACGACTTAGAGGCATAACCGCATTGAAAGCAATGTCGCAAGTGAGGTAATCTTCACACAACCCATGTAATACGTAAGGGAAAGAGATACATAGTTGGCTTACAATCGCCACTTCACACAATTACATGAATAAAGCATTACATCATCCAGATACAAACAAGGTCCGACTACGGAACCAAAATAAAAGAAGACTACCCCAAAAGCTACACAGATCCCCGATCGTCCCAACTTGGCTCCACTACTGATCAACTGGAACAAAACAACACTACGAACAAGGTCTTCATCGAGCTCCTCCTTGAGCTCGGTTGCGTCACCTGCACGGTATCATCGGCACATGCAAACTGGTTTTGGAAGTATCTGTGAGTCACGGGGACTCAGCAATCTCACACCCTCGCGATCAAGACTATTTAAGCTTATAGGAAGGGTAAAAGGTATGAGGTGGAGCTGCAGCAAGTGACTAGCGTATATGGTGGCTAACATACGCAAACGAGAGCGAGAAGAGAAGGCAAAAGCACGGTCAAACAACTATGATCAAGAAGTGATCCTAGTACAACCTACGTCAAGCATTACTCCAACACCGTGTTCACTTCCCGGACTCCGCCGAGAAGAGACCATCTCGGTTACACACGCGGCTGGTGCATTTTAATTAAGTTCAACTTCAGGTTTTCTACAACCAGACATTAACAAATTCCCATCTGCCCATAACCACGGGCACGGCTTTCGAAAGTTCAAATCCCTGCAGGGTGTCCCAACTTAGCCCATCACAAGCTCTCACGGTCAATGAAGGATATTCCTTCTCCCAAGACAATCCGATCAGACTCGGCATCCCGGTTACAAGACATCCTCGACATTGGTAAAACAAGTCCAGAAACACTGCCCGAATGTGCCGACAAATCCTGATAGGAGCTGCACATATCTCGTTCTCAGGGCACACTCAGATGAGTGATCCATACAACTAAAACCAAACCTCGAGTTTCCCCGAGGGGGCGCTGCACAGGGCTCTAGTTTGGACCAACACTCAGAGGAGCACTGGCCGGGGGGGTGTTTAAATAAAGATGACCCTTGAGTCTGTAGAACCCAAGGGAAAGAAAAGGCTAGGTGGCGAATGGTAAAACAATGTTGGGCATTGCTGGAGGAGTTTTATTCAAGGCGAACTGTCAAGGGGTTCGCACTATAACCCAACCGTGTAATGAACGCAAAATCCGGGAACATAACACCGATATGACGGAAACTAGGGCGACAAGAGTGGAACAAAACACCAGGCATAAGGCCGAGCCTTCCAGCCTTTACCAAGTATATAGATGCATTAATTAAATACAAGATATTGTGATATCCCAACAAATATCCATGTTCCAACGTGGAACAAACTCCGTCTTCACCTGCAACTAGCAACGCTATAAGAGGGGCTGAGCAAAGCGGTAACATAGCCAAACAACGGTTTGCTAGGACAAGGTGGGTTAGAGGCTTGGCTTAACAATATGGGAGGCATGATAAGCAAGTGGTATGTATCGTAGCATAGGCATAGCAAAAGAGCGAGCAACTAACAAGCAAAGATAGAAGTGATTTCGAGGGTATGGTCATCTTGCCTGAAATCCCGCAAGGAAGAAGAACGAGTCCATGAAGAAGACAAACGGACGAAGTCGAACGGTTCCTCACAAACGCGACGTTTTCGGAACCAACCCGAAGAAGCAACACCGTAAAGAAGCACACAACATAGTAAACAACCAACACATGAACATGGCATGATATGCGGGATGCGGTATTTGATGCATATGCATGATTTGAAAAGGAATGATTGAACCTGGCATAAACATGGAAGTCCAAGAGTGCCACTGGAAAGGGGAGGTGATTTCGGTTGAAATCGATATAAAGATCACCGGAATCGGATGCACGGTTTGGAAATGGCAAGCAAACAAATATGACATCGGTCTGTGATTAACAGCAAGTAGCCTTCTAAATGCATCAAGAACAACATGCTACAGCACTCCAACATGACAACAAAATATATGGCAGGGATCCACTCATGATGCTTGACAAAAGATGAACACTGAGCTACGGCTAATTCACCCAATAACAGGTTCAAACAAGCATGGCAAAAGTGCAAAAGATAACAGGTTTCAGACTTAGTGAAATTAACAGCAAGTCAGGAATTTAACATCAGGAAGCAATGTTTAGAGCACGAAAACTACATGCTACAGGAACATATCATGGCAAAGCAAGGTATGGAATGAAGGTACTCAAAGCATATAACAAAAGTCCCTTAGTGACCATGAGCCAAAAGGGACCAGAAAGTACAATTGCAAGCATGTGAACATAGCAAAAACATAAACAGATTCAGACTTTGTGAAAAACTGGAGCATGCAAACAGATTAACAAGTAGGCATGTTTACGAGCTCGATGCACTCACTACGAGGCATTGCATGACAAACTAAACATACATCCAACAAATAGACATGGCATAGAAGCTAGACATGGCAAGAACAACAACATAGCATGCACGGATCAACAACAATAAGCTTGGCAAAATCGCTAAAAACGTGTTAACCATCTGCCAGGAACATTTTATAGCAAAAGTAGAGCTCGATTGACTCAAGCTAGGGTGCTCCATAAATTCAAACAAAGACATCGATGGATAGAGCACCACAATATTAACAAAACATCCTTACTGATCATCCTCAAAAGAGGCACGGATCACTAGGAAACAACATGAACATATGGCATAAAAATAATGACAGGGCAAGGACTTAGTGAAATTCTAAGTCCCTGAAATCAGCATCATTGAGTAAGCTACTTTGCATGCTTGTGCTAGTCACCACCAAGATCACAAAAATACATGGCATACACCCCTGTAAAGATGACATGACATTCTACAAAACACATGTAGAGCTCAGGATCATAGCTGAAGGAAATATGCCCTAGAGGCAATAATAAAGTTATTATTTATTTCCTTGTATCATGATAAATGTTTATTATTCATGCTAGAATTGTATTAACGGGAAACATAATACATGTGTGAATACATAGACAAATAGAGTGTCACTAGTATGCCTCTACTTGACTAGCTCGTTGATCAAAGATGGTTTTGTTTCCTAACCATAGACATGTGTTGTTATTTGGTTAACGGGATCACATCATTAGGAGAATGATGTGATTGACTTGACCCATTCCATTAGCTTAGCACTTGATCGTTTAGTTTGTTGCTATTGCTTTCTTCATAACTTATATATGTTCCTATGACTATGAGATTATGCAACTCCCGTTTACCGGAGGAACACTTTGTGTGCTACCAAACGTCACAACGTAACTGGGTGATTATTGTTGGGTTTCGTAGTAATTTCAAAAAAATTCCTACGCACACGCAAGATCATGGTGATGCATAGCAACGAGAGGGGGAGAGTGTGATCTACGTACCCTTGTAGATCGACAACGGAAGCGTTAACTTGGTTGATGTAGTCGTACGTCTCCACGGCTCGACCGATCAAGCACCAAAACTACGGCACCTCCGAGTTCTAGCACACGTTTAGCTCGATGACGATCCCCGGACTCCGATCCAGCAAAGTGTCGGGGAAGAGTTCCGTCAGCACAACAGCGTGGTGACGATCTTGATGTACTACTGTCGTAGGGCATCGCCTAAGCACCGCTACAATATTATCGAGGACTATGGTGGAAGGGGGCACCGCACACGGCTAAGAATATGATCACGTGGATCAACTTGTGTGTCTAGGGGGTGCCCCTGCCTCCGTATATAAAGGCTCAAGGTGGGGGGTGTGGCCGGCCAGGAGAGGCGCGCCAGGAGGAGTCCTACTCCCTCCGGGAGTAGGACTCCTCCCCTTTCTTAGTTGGAATAGGATTCGCGGAGGGGGGAAAAGAGGAGAGAGATGAGGAAGGGGGGGCGGCCCCCTCTCCTTGTCCTATTCGGACCAAGGGGGGGAGGGGCGCGCGGCCCATCTATGGCCACCTCTCCTCTCTTCCACTAAGGCCCACTAAGGCCCATATACCTCCCGGGGGGTTCCGGTAACCTCCCGGTAATCCGGTAAAATCCCGATTTCACAGGGAACACTTCCGATATCCAAACATAGGCTTCCAATATATCAATCTTTATGTCTCGACCATTTCGAGACTCCTCATCATGTCCGTGATCACATCCGGGACTCCAAACAACCTTCGGTAAATCGAAATGCATAAACTCATAATATAGCTGTCATCGTAACCTTAAGCGTGCGGACCCTACGGGTTCGAGAACAATGTAGACATGACCGAGACACGTCTCCGGTCAATAACCAATAGTGGGACCTAGATGCCCATATTGGTTCCTACATATTCTATGAAGATCTTTTATTGATCAGACCGCATAACAACATACGTTGTTCCCTTTGTCATCGGTATGTTACTTGCCCGAGATTCGATCGTCGGTATCCTATACCTAGTTCAATCTCGTTACCGGCAAGTCTCTTTACTCGTTCTGTAATACATCATCCCGCAACTAACTCATTAGTTGCAATGCTTGCAAGGCTTAAGTGATGTGCATTACATAGAGGGCCCAGAGATACCTCTCCGACAACCGGAGTGACAAATCCTAATCTCGAAATACGCCAACCCAACATGTACCTTTGGAGACACCTGTAGAGCTCCTTTATAATCACCTAGTTACGTTGTGACGTTTGGTAGCACACAAAGTGTTCCTCTGGCAAACGGGAGTTGCATAATCTCATAGTCATAGGAACATGTATAAGTCATGAAGAAAGCAATAACAACATACTAAACGATCGGGTGCTAAGCTAATGGAATGGGTCATGTCAATCAGATCATTCAACTAATGATGTGATCCCGTTAATCAAATAACAACTCTTTGTCCATGGTTAGGAAGCATAACCATCTTTGGTTAACGAGCTAGTCAAGTAGAGGCATACTAGTGACACTCTGTTTGTCTATGTATTCACACATGTATTATGTTTCCAGTTAATACAATTCTAGCATGAATAATAAACTTTTATCATGTTATAAGGAAATAAATAATAACTTTATTATTGCCTCTAGGGCATATTTCCTTCAGTCTCCCACTTGCACTAGAGTCAATAATCTAGATTACACAGTAATGATTTTAACACCCATGGAGCCTTGGTGCTGATCATGTTTTGCTCGTGGAAGAAGCTTAGTCAACGGGTTTGCAACATTCAGATCCGTATGTATCTTGCAAATCTCTATGTCTCCCACCGAGACTAGATCCCGGATGGAATTGAAGCGTCTTTTGATGTGCTTAGTTCTTTTGTGAAATCTGGATTCCTTCGCCAAGGCAATTGCACCAGTATTGTCACAAAAGATTTTCATTGGACCCGATGCACTAGGTATGACACCTAGATCGGATATGAACTCCTTCATCCAAACTTCTTCATTCGCTGCTTCCGAAGCAGCTATGTATTCCGCTTCACACGTATATCCCGCCACGACGCTCTGTTTAGAACTGCACCAACTGACAGCTCCACAGTTTAATGTATACACGTATCCGGTTTGCGAATTAGAATCGTCCGGATAAGTGTCAAAGCTTGCATCAACGTAACCGTTTACGATGAGCTCTTTGTCACCTCCATATACGAGAAACATATCCTTAGTCCTTTTCAGGTACTTCAGGATGTTCTTGACCGCTGTCCAGTGATCCACTCCTGGATTACTTTGGTACCTCCATGCTAGACTTATAGCAAGGCACACATCAGGTCTGGTACACAGCATTGCATACATGATAGAGCCTATGGCTGAAGCATAGGGAACATCTTTCATTTTCTCTCTATCTTCTGAAGTGGTCGGGCATTGAGTCTGACTCAACTTCACACCTTGTAACACAGGCAAGAACCCTTTCTTTGCTTGATCCATTTTGAACTTCTTCAAAATCTTGTCAAGGTATGTGCTTTGTGAAAGTCCAATTAAAGGTCTTGATCTATCTCTATAGATCTTTATGCCTAATATGTAAGCAGCTTCACCAAGGTCTTTCATTGAAAAACTCTTATTCAAGTACCCCTTTATGCTATCCAGAAATTCTATATCATTTCCAATTAGTAATATGTCATCCACATATAATATCAGAAATGCTACAGAGCTCCCACTCACTTTCTTGTAAATACAGGCTTCTCCAAAAGTCTGTATAAAACCAAATGCTTTGATCACACTATCAAAGCGTTTATTCCAACTCCGAGAGGCTTGCACCAGTCCATAAATGGATCGCTGGAGCTTGCACACTTTGTTAGCTCCCTTTGGATCGACAAAACCTTCCGGTTGCATCATATACAACTCTTCTTCCAGAAATCCATTCAGGAATGCAGTTTTGACATCCATCTGCCAAATTTCGTAATCATAAAATGCGGCAATTGCTAACATGATTCGGACAGACTTAAGCATCGCTACAGGTGAGAAGGTCTCATCGTAGTCAATCCCTTGAACTTGCCGAAACCCTTTTGCGACAAGTCGAGCTTTGTAGACAGTAATATTACTGTCGGCGTCAGTATTCTTCTTGAAGATCCATTTATTCTCAATTGCTTGCCGATCATTGGTTTCACCATCGCTTCTTCATAGTTCGTAGGTTCATCATGATCTAGTAGCATGATTTCCAGAACTGGATTACCGTACCACTCTGGCGCGGATCTCACTCTGGTTGATCTACGAGGTTCAGTAGTATCTTGTTCTGATGTTTCATGATCATTATCATTAACTTCCTCACTAATTGGTGTAGGTGTCACAGAAACAGTTTTCTGTGATGCACTACTTTCCAATAAGGGAGCAGGTACAATTACCTCGTCAAGTTCTACTTTCCTCCCACTCACTTCTTTCGAGGGAAACTCCTTCTCCAGAAAGTTTCCGAACTTAGCAACAAAAGTCTTGCCTTCGGATCTGTGATAGAAGGTGTATCCAATAGTCTCCTTTGGATATCCTATGAAGACACATTTCTCCGATTTGGGTTCGAGCTTATCAGTTTGAAGTTTTTTCACATAAGCATCGCAGCCCCAAACTTTTAGGAACGACAACTTTGGTTTCTTGCCAAACCACAGTTCATAAGGCATCGTCTCAACGGATTTTGATGGTGCCCTATTTAACGTGAATGCGGCCGTCTCCAAAGCATAACCCCAAAACGATAGCGGTAAATCAGTAAGAGACATCATAGTCGCACCATATCTAGTAAAGTATGATTACGACGTTCGGACACACCATTACGCTGTGGTGTTCCGGGTGGCGTGAGTTGCGAAACTTTTCCGCATTGTTTCAAATGTACACCAAACTCGTAACTCAAATATTCTCCTCCACGATCAGATCGTAGAAACTTTATTTTCTTGTTACGATGATTTTCAACTTCACTCTGAAATTCTTTGAACTTTTCAAACGTTTCAGACTTATGTTTCATTAAGTAGATATACCCATATCTGCTTAAGTCATCTGTGAAGGTGAGAAAATAACGATATCCGCCACGAGCCTCAATATTCATCGGACCACATACATCTGTATGTATGATTTCCAACAAAGCTGTTGCTCTCTCCATAGTACCGGAGAACGGCGTTTTAGTCATCTTGCCCATGAGGCACGGTTCGCAAGTACCAAGTGATTCATAATCAAGTGGTTCCAAAAGTCCATCAGTATGGAGTTTCTTCATGCGCTTTACACCGATATGACCTAAACTGCAGTGCCACAAATAGGTTGCACTATCATTATCAACTCTGCATCTTTTGGCTCCAACATTATGAATACGTGTGTTACTACTATCGAGATCCAATAAGAATAGACCACTCTTCAAGGGTGCATGACCATAAAAGATATTACTCATATAAATAGAACAACCATTATTCTCTGATTTAAATGAATAACCGTCTCGCATCAAACAAGATCCAGATATAATGTTCATGCTTAACGCTGGCAGCAAATAACAATTATTTAGGTCTAATATTAATCTCGAAGGTAGATGTAGAGGTAGCGTGCCGACTGCGATCACATCAACTTTGGAACCGTTCCCCACGTGCATCGTCACCTCGTCCTTAGCCAATCTTCGCTTAACCCGTAGTCCCTGTTTCGAGTTGCAAATATTAGCAACAGAACCATTATCAAATACCCAGGTGCTACTGCGAGCATTAGTAAGGTACACATCAATAACATGTATATCACATATACCTTTGTTCACCTTGCCATCCTTCTTATCCGCCAAATACTTGGGGCAGTCCCGCTTCCAGTGACCAGTCTGCTTGCAGTAGAAGCACTCAGTTTCAGGCTTAGGTCCAGACTTGGGTTTTTTCTCTTGAGCAGTAACTTGCTTGCTGTTCTTCTTGAAGTTCCCCTTCTTCTTTCCTTTGCCCTTTTTCTTGAAACTAGTGGTCTTGATGACCATCAACACTTGATGCTCCTTCTTGATTTCTACCTCCGCAGTTTTCAGCATTGCGAAGAGCTCAGGAATAGTCTTATTCATCCCTTGCATATTATAGTTCATCACGAAGCTCTTGTAGCTTGGTGGAAGTGATTGGAGAATTCTGTCAGTGACGCTATCATCCGGAAGATTAACTCCCAGTTGAATCAAGTGATTACAATACCCAGACATCTCGAGTATATGCTCACTAACAGAACTGTTCTCCTCCATCTTGCAGCTATAGAACTTATTGGAGACTTCATATCTCTCAATCTGGGCATTTGCTTGAAATATTAACTTCAACTCCTGGAACATCTCATATGCCCCATGACGTTCAAAACATCGTTGAAGTCCCGATTCTAAGCCGTAAAGCATGGCACACTGAACTATCGAGTAGTCATCAGCTTTGCTCTGCTAGACGTTCACAACATCTGGTGTTGCTCCAGCAGCAGGCCTGGCACCCAACGGTGCTTCCAGGACGTAATTCTTCTATGCAGCAATGAGGATAATCCTCAAGTTACGGACCCAGTCCGTGTAATTGCTACCATCATCTTTCAACTTTGCTTTCTCAAGGAACGCATTAAAATTCAACAGAACAACAACACGGGCCATTTATCTACAATCATACATAAACAAGCAAGATACTATTAGGTACTAAGTTCATGATAAATTTAGGTTCAATTAATCATATTACTTAAAGAACTCCCACTTAGATAGACATCCCTCTAATCCTCTAAGTGATTATGTGATCCAAATCAACTAAACCATGTCCGATCATCACGTGAGATGGAGTAGTTTCATTGGTGAACATCACTGTGTTGATCATATCTACTATATGATTCACGCTCGACCTTTCGGTCTCCGTGTTCCGAGGCCATATCTGTATATGCTTGGCTCGCCAAGTATAACCTGAGTATTCCGCGTGTGCAACTGTTTTGCACCCGTTGTATTTGAACGTAGAGCCTATCACACCCGATCATCACGTGGTGTCTCAGCACGAAGAACTTTCACAATGGTGCATACTCAGGGAGAATACTTCTTGATAATTAGTGAGAGATCATCTTATAATGCTACCATCAATCAAAGCAAGATAAGATGCATAAAAGATAAACATCACATGCAATCAATATAAGTGATATGATATGGCCATCATCATCTTGTGCTGTGATCTCCATCTCCGAAGCACCGTCATGATCACCATCGTCACCGGCGCGACACCTTGATCTCCATCGTAGCATCATTGTCGTCTCGCCAATCTCATGCTTCCACGACTATCGCTACCGCTTAGTGATAAAGTAAAGCATTACAGCGCGATTGCATTGCATACAATAAAGCGACAACCATATGGCTCCTGCCAGTTGCCGATAACTCGGTTACAAAACATGATCATCTCATACAACAAAATTTAGCATCATGTCTTGACCATATCACATCACAACATGCCCTGCAAAAACAAGTTAGACGCCCTCTACTTTGTTGTTGCATGTTTTACGTGGCTACTACGGGCTTAAGCAAGAACCAATCTTACCTACGCATCGAAACCACAACTATAGTTTGTCAAGTTGGTGTTGTTTTAACCTTCGCAAGGACCGGGCGTAGCCACACTCGGTTCAACTAAAGTTGGAGAAACTGTCACCCGCAAGCCACCTATGTGCAAAGCACGTCGGGAGAACCGGTCTCGCGTAAGCGTACACGTAATGTCGGTCCGGGCCGCTTCGTCCAACAATACCGCCGAACCAAAGTATGACATGCTGGTAAGCAGTATGACTTATATCGCCCACAACTCACTTGTGTTCTACTCGTGCATATAACATCAACATATAAAACCTAGGCTCGGATGCCACTGTTGGGTTTCGTAGTAATTTCAAAAAAATTCCTACGCACACGCAAGATCATGGTGATGCATAGTAACGAGAGGGGGGGAGTGTGATCTACGTACCCTTGTAGATCGACAACGGAAGCGTTAACTTGGTTGATGTAGTCGTACGTCTCCACGGCTCGACCGATCAAGCACCGAAACTACGACACCTCCGAGTTCTAGCACACGTTCAGCTCGATGACGATCCCCGGACTCCGATCCAGCAAAGTGTCGGGGAAGAGTTCCGTCAGCACGACGGTGTGGTGACGATCTTGATGTACTACTGTCGCAGGGCTTCGCCTAAGCACCGCTACAATATTATCGAGGACTATGGTGGAAGGGGGCACCGCACACGGCTAAGAATATGATCACGTGGATCAACTTGTGTCTCTAGGGGGTGCCCCTGCCTCCATATATAAAGGCTCAAGGGGGGTGCGGCCGGCCAGGAGAGGCGCGCCAGGAGGAGTCCTACTCCCTCCGAGAGTAGGACTCCCCCCTTTCCTAGTTGGAATAGGATTCGCGGAGGGGGGAAAAGAGGAGAGAGAGGAGGAAGGGGGGCCGACCCCCTCTCCTTGTCCTATTCGGACCAAGGGGGGGGGGGGGAGGGGCACGCGACCCATCTATGGCCACCTCTCCTCTCTTCCACTAAGGCCCACTAATCCCGATTTCACCCGGAACACTTTCGATATCCAAACATAGGCTTCCAATATATCAATCTTTATGTCTCGACCATTTCGAGACTCCTCGTCATGTCCGTGATCACATCCGGGACTCCGAACAACCTTCGGTACATCAAAATGCATAAACTCATAATATAACTGTCATCGTAACCTTAAGCGTGCGGACCCTACGGGTTCGAGAACAATGTAAACATGACCGAGACACGTCTCTGGTCAATAACCAATAGCGGGACCTGGATGCCCATATTGGTTCCTACATATTCTACAAAGATCTTTTATCGGTCAGACCGCATAACAACATACGTTGTTCCCTTTGTCATCGGTATGTTACTTGCCCGAGATTCGATCGTCGGTATCCTATTCCTAGTTCAATCTCATTACCGGCAAGTCTCTTTACTCGTTCTGTAATACATCATCCCGCAACTAACTCATTAGTTGCAATGCTTGCAAGGCTTAAGTGATGTGCATTACCGAGAGGGCCCAGAGATACCTCTCCGACAATCAGAGTGACAAATCCTAATCTCGAAATATGCCAACCCAACATGTACCTTTGGAGACACCTGTAGAGCTCCTTTATAATCACCTAGTTACGTTGTGACGTTTGGTAGCACACAAAGTGTTCCTCTGGCAAACGGGAGTTGCATAATCTCATAGTCATAGGAACATGTATAAGTGTTAACTATCAACTTTCAACTATATTTTCTCTAGGAACATATCTAAACAGTAGAACTATAGCGTGAGCTACGACATAATTTGCAAAATCCTTTTGACTATGTTCAGGATAATTAAGTTCATCTTATGAACTCCCACTCAGATAGACATCCCTCTAGTCATCTAAGTGATTACATGATCCGAGTCAAACTAGGCCGTGTCCGATCATCACGTGAGACGGACTAGTCATCATCGGTGAACATCTTCATGTTGATCGTATCTTCTATACGACTCATGTTCGACCTTTCGGTCTCCGTGTTCCGAGGCCATGTCTGTACATGCTAGGCTCGTCAAGTTAACCCTAAGTGTTTCGCGTGTGTAAATCTGTCTGCTCTTACACCCGTTGTATGTGAACGTTGAATCTAACACCCGATCATCACGTGGTGCTTCGAAACACGAACTGTCGCAACGGTGCACAGTTAGGGGAGAACACTTCTTGAAATTGTTGTAAGGGATCATCTTATTTACTACCGTCGTTCTAAGCAAATAAGATGTATAAACATGATAAACATCACATGCAATCAAATAGTGACATGATATGGCCATCATCACTTTGCTCCTTTTGATCTCCATCTTCGGGGCTCCATGATCATCATCGTCACCGGCATGACACCATGATCTCCATCATCATGATCTCCATCTCGTGTCTTCATGAAGTTGCCTCGCCAACTATTACTTCTACTACTATGGCTAACGGTTAGCAATAAAGTAAAGTAATTACAGGACGTTTAAGTTGACACGCAGGTCACAAATAATAAAGACAACTCCTATGGCTCCTGCCGGTTGTCATACTCATCGAACATGCAAGTCGTGATTCCTATTACAAGAACATGATCATCTCATACATCACATATATCATTCATCACATCCTTTGGCCATATCACATCACATAGCATACCCTGCAAAAACAAGTTAGACGTCCTCTAATTGTTGTTTGCATGTTTTACGTGGCTGCTATGGGTTTCTAGCAAGAACGTTTCTTATACGCATGAACCACAACGTGATATGCCAATTGCTATTTACCCTTCATAAGGACCCTTTTCATCGAATCCGATCCGACTAAAGTGGGAGAGACAGACACCCGCCAGCCACCTTATGCAACTAGTGCATGTTTGTCGGTGGAACCGGTCTCACGTAAGCGTACGTGTAAGGTTGGTCCGGGCCGCTTCATCCCACGATGCCGCCGAATCAAGATAAGACTAGTAACGGCAAGCATATTGAACAATATCGACGCCCACAACTACTTTGTGTTCTACTCGTGCAAAGAATCTATGCAATAGACCTAGCTCATGATGCCACTGTTGGGGAACGTAGCAGAAATTCAAAATTTTCCTACGCGTCACCAAGATCTATCTATGGAGAAACCAGCAACGAGTAGAAGGAGAGTGCATCTACATACCCTTGTAGATCGCTAAGCGGAAGCGTTCAAGTGAACGGGGTTGATGGAGTCGTACTCGTCGTGATTCAGATCACCGATGATCTAGTGCCGAACGGACGGCACCTCCGCGTTCAACACACGTACAGCTCGATGATGTCTCCCACGCCTTGATCTAGCAAGGAGAGAGGGAGAGGTTGAGGAAGACTCCATCCAGCAGCAGCACAACGGCGTGGTGGTGATGGAGGAGCGTGGCAATCCTGCAGGGCTTCGCCAAGCACCTACGGGAGAGGAGGAGGTGTCACGGGAGGGAGGGAGGCGCCAAGGGCTCAGGTATGGATGCCCTCCCTCCCCTCCACTATATATAGGGGCAGGGGAGAGGGGGGAGGCGCAGCCTTGCCCCTTCCTCCAAGGAAAGGGTGCGGCTAAGAGGGGGGGAGGAGTCCATCCTCCCCAAGGCACCTCGGAGGTGCCTTCCCCCTTTAGGACTCTCCCCTTTTTCCTATATCTTGGCGCATGGGCCTCTAGGGGCTGGTGCCCTTGGCCCATGTAGGCCAAGGCGCACCCCCTACAGCCCATGTGGCCCCCCGGGGCAGGTGGCCCCACCCGGTGGGCCCCCGGGACCCTTCCGGTGGTCCCGGTACAATACCGATGACCCCGAAACTTGTCCCGATGGCCGAAACAGGACTTCCTATATATAAATCTTTACCTCCGGACCATTCCGGAACTCCTCGTGACGTCCGGGATCTCATCCGGGACTCCGAACAACATTCGGTAACCACATACAAACTTCCTTTATAACCCTAGCGTCATCGAACCTTAAGTGTGTAGACCCTACGGGTTCGGGAGACATGCAGACATGACCGAGATGTTCTCCGGTCAATAACCAACAGCGGGATCTGGATACCCATGTTGGCTCCCACATGTTCCACGATGATCTCATCGGATGAACCACGATGTCAAGGACTCAATCGATCCCGTATACAATTCCCTTTGTCTAGCGGTATGGTACTTGCCCGAGATTCGATCGTCGGTATACCGATACCTTGTTCAATCTCGTTACCGGCAAGTCTCTTTACTCGTTCCGTAACACATCATCCCGTGATCAACCCCTTGGTCACATTGTGCACATTATGATGATGTCCTACCGAGTGGGCCCAGAGATACCTCTCCGTTTACACGGAGTGACAAAATCCCAATCTCGATTCGTGCCAACCCAACAGACACTTTCAGAGATACCCGTAGTGTACCTTTATAGCCACCCAGTTACGTTGTGACGTTTGGCACACCCAAAGCACTCCTACGGTATCCGGGAGTTGCACAATCTCATGGTCTAAGGAAATGATACTTGACATTAGAAAAGCTTTAGCATACGAACTACATGATCTTGTGCTAGGCTTAGGATTGGGTCTTGTCCATCACATCATTCTCCTAATGATGTGATCCCGTTATCAACGACATCCAATGTCCATGGTCAGGAAACCGTAACCATCTATTGATTAACGAGCTAGTCAACTAGAGGCTTACTAGGGACATGGTGTTGTCTATGTATCCACACATGTATCTGAGTTTCCTATCAATACAATTCTAGCATGGATAATAAACGATTATCATGAACAAGGAAATATAATAATAATCAATTTATTATTGCCTCTAGGGCATATTTCCAACAGTCTCCCACTTGCACTAGAGTCAATAATCTAGTTCACATCGATATGTGATTAACACTCAAGGTCACATCCCCATGTGACTAACACCCAAAGAGTTTACTAGAGTCAATAATCTAGTTCACATTTACCATGTGATTAACACTCGATGAGTTCTGGGTTTGATCATGTTATGCTTGTGAGAGAGGTTATAGTCAACGGGTCTGAACCTTTCAGATCCGTGTGTGCTTTACAAATCTCTATGTCATCTCCTAGATGCAGCTACCACGTTCTATTTGGAGCTATTCCAAATAACTGTTCTACTTGGAGCTATTCTAAATTGTTGCTCCATTATACGTATCCGGTATCTCTACTCAGAGCTATCCGGATAGGTGTTAAGCTTGCATCGACGTAACCCTTTACGACGAACTCTTTTACCACCTCCATAATTGAGAAAATTCCTTAGTCCACTAGTTACTAAGGATAACTTTGACCGCTGTCCTGTGATCCATTCTTGGATCACTCTTGTACCCCTTGACTGACTCATGGTAAAGCACACTTCAGGTGCGGTACACAGCATAGCATACTGTAGAGCCTATGTCTTAAGCATAGGGGACGACCTTCGTTCCTTTCTCTCTATTCTGCCATGGTCGAGCTTTAAGTCTTAACTTCATACCTTACAACTCAGGCAAGAACTCCTTCTTTGACTGATCCATCTTGAACACCTTCAAGATCACGTCAAGGCATGTGCTCATTTGAAAGTACTATTAAGCGTTTTGATCTATCCTTATAGATCTTGATGCTCAATGTTCAAGTAGCTTAATCCAGGTTTTCCATTGAAAACACTTTCCAAATAACCCTATATGCTTTCCAGAAATTCTACGTCATTTCTGATCATTAATATGTCAACAACATATACTCATCAGAAATTCTATAGTGCTCCCACTCACTTCTTTGGAAATACAAGTTTCTCATAAACTTTGTATACACCCAAAATCTTTGATCATCATCAAAGCATACATTCCAACTCCGAGATGCTCACTCCAGTCCTCAGAAGGATTGCTGGAGCTTTGCATACTTATTAGCATATTTCAGGATAGACAAAACCTTCCGGTTGTATCACATACAACCTTTCCTCAAGAATCGTCGAGGAAACAATGTTTTGACATCCTATCTGCAAGATTTCATAAATAATGCAGTAATTGCTAATATAATTCCAACAGACTCTTAGCATCGCTACGAGTGAGAAAGTCTCATCGTAGTCAACTCCTTGAACTTGTCGAAAAACATCTTAACGACAAGTCGAGCTTTCTCAATGGTGACACTTACCATCATTGTCTGTCTTCCTTTCAAAATCCATATGTACCTAACAGCCTTACGACCATCAAGTAGTTCTTCCAAAGTCTACACTTTGTTTTCATACATGGATCCTCTCTCGGGTTTTATGGCCTTGAGCCATTTATCGGAATCCGGGCCCACCATCGCTTCTCCATAGCTCGTAGGTTCATTGTTGTCTAGCAACATGACTTCCAAGACAGGATTACGTACCACTCTGAAGTAGTACGCATCCTTGTCATCCCACGAGGTTTGGTAGTGACTTGATCCGAAGTTTCATGATCACTATCATAAGCTTCCACTTCAGTTGGTGTACGTGCCACAGGAACAACTTCCTGTGCCCTGCTACACACTTGTTGAAGTGACGGTTCAATAACCTCATCAAGTCTCCACCATCCTCCCACTCAATTCTTTCGAGAGAAACCTTTCCTCGAGAAAGGACCCGATTCTAGAAACAATCCATATTGCTTTCGGATCTGAATTAGGAGGTATACCCAACTGTTTTGGGTGTCCTATGAAGATGTATTTATCCGCTTTGGGTTCGAGCTTAATCCTGAAACTTTTTCACATAAGCGTCGCAGCCCCAAACTTTAAGAAACGACAACTTAGGTTTCTCTAAACCATAATTCATACGGTGTCATCTCATCGGAATTACGTGGTGCCCTATTTAAAGTGAATGTGGTTGTCTCTAATGCCTAACCCATGAACGATAGTGGTAATTCGATAAGAGACATCATGGTATGCACCATATCCAATAGGGTGCAACTATGATGTTCGGACACACCATCACACTATGGTGTTCCAGGCTGTATCAGTTGTGAAACAATTTCCACAATGTCTTAATTCTGTGCCAAACTCGTGATTCAGATATTCATCTCTATGATCATATCATAGATCTTTTATCCTCTTGTCACGACGATCTTTCAACTTCACACTGAAATTACTTGAACCTTTCAATAATTCAGACTCGTGATTCATCAAGTAAATATACTCAACATCTACTCGAATCATCTGTGAAGTAAGAACATAACGATATTCACTGCATGCCTCAGCACTCATTGGACTGCACACATCAAAATGTGTTACTTCCAACAAGTTGCTATCTTGTTCCATCTTACTGAAAACGAGGCTTTTCAGTCATCTTGCCCATGTGGTATGATTTGCATGTCCCAAGTGATTCAAAATCAAGTGAGTCAAAACGGTCCATTTGCATGGAGTTTCTTCATGCATATACACCAATAGACATGGTTCGCATGTCTCAAACTTTTCAAAAACGAGTGAGCCCAAAGATCCATCAATATGGAGCTTCTTCATGCGTTTTATACCGATATGACTTACGTGGCAGTGCCACAAGTAGGTGGTACTATCATTACTATCTTTTGGCATGAACATGTGTATCACTACGATCGAGATTTAATAAACCATTCATTTTAGGTGTAAGACCATTGAAGGTATTATTCAAATAAACAGAGTAACCATTATTCTCCTTAAATGAATAACCGTATTGCGATAGACGTAATCCAATCATGTCTATGCTCAACGCAAACACCAAATAACAATTATTTAGGTTTAACACCAATCTCTTTGGTAGAGGGAGCGTGCGATGCTTGATCATATCAAGCTTGGAAAAACTTCCAACACATATCGTCAGCTCACCTTTAGCTAGTCTCCGTTTATTCCGTAGCCTTTTGTTTCGAGTTACTAACACTTAGCAACCGAACCGGTATCTAATACCCTGGTGCTACTAGGAGTACTAGCAAAGTACACATTAACACAATGTATATCCAATATACTTCTATCGACCTTGCCAGCCTTCTTATCTACCAAGTATCTAGGGTAATTCTGCTCTAGTGGTTGTTCCCCTTATTACAGAAGCACTTAGTCTCGGGTTTGGGTTTTACCTTGGGTTTCTTCACTAGAGCAGCAGCTGATTTGCCGTTTCATGAAGTATCCCTTCTTGCCCTTGCCCTTCTTGAAACTAGTGGTTTCACCAACCATCAACAATTGATGCTCCTTCTTGATTTCTACTTTCGCGGTGTCAAACATCGCGAATACCTCAAGGATCATCATATCTATCCCTGATATGTTATAGTTCATCACGAAGCTCTAACAGCTTGGTGGCAATGACTTTGGAGAACCATCACTGTCTTATCTGGAAGATCAACTCCCACTCGATTCAAATGATTGTTGTACTCAGACAATCTGAGCACAAGCTCAACAATTGAGCTTTTCTCCTTAGTTTGCAGGTTAAGAAAGTCATCGGAGGTCTTATACCTCTTGACATGGGCACGAGCCTGAAATCCCAATTTCAGCCCTCAAAACATCTCATATGTTTCGCGATGTTTCAAAAACGTCTTTGGTGCCTCAACTCTAAACCGTTTAACTGAACTATCACGTAGTTATCAAAACGTGTATGTCAGATGTTCGCAACAACCACAGACAACGTTCGAGGTTCAGCACACTGAGCGGTGCATTAAGGACATAAGCCTTCTATGAAGCAATGAGGACAATCCTCAGTTTACGGACCTAGTCCGCATAATTGCTACTATCAACTTTCAACTAATTTTTCTCTAGGAACATATCTAAACAGTAGAACTATAGCGTGAGCTACGACATAATTTGCAAAAACCTTTTGACTATGTTCAGGATAATTAAGTTCATCTTATGAACTCCCACTCAGATAGACATCCCTCTAGTCATCTAAGTGATTACATGATCCGAGTCAAACTAGGCCGTGTCCGATCATCACGTGAGACGGACTAGTCATCATCGGTGAACATCTTCATGTTGATCGTATCTTCTATACGACTCATGTTCGACCTTTCGGTCTCCGTGTTCCGAGGCCATGTCTGTACATGCTAGGCTCGTCAAGTTAACCCTAAGTGTTTCGCGTGTGTTCGAGGCCATGTCTGTACATGCTAGGCTCGTCAACACCCGTTGTATTTGAACGTCTGAATAAAACACCCGATCATCACGTGATGTTTTGAAACAGCGAACTGTCGCAACGGTGCACAGTTAGGGGAGAACACTTCTTGAAATTGTTGTAAGGGATCATCTTATTTACTACCGTCGTTCTAAGCAAATAAGATGTATAAACATGATAAACATCACATGCAATCAAATAGTGACATGATATGGCCATCATCACTTTGCTCCTTTTGATCTCCATCTTCGGGGCTCCATGATCATCATCGTCACCGGCATGACACCATGATCTCCATCATCATGATCTCCATCATCGTGTCTTCATGAAGTTGCCTCGCCAACTATTACTTCTACTACTATGGCTAACGGTTAGCAATAAAGTAAAGTAATTACATGACGTTTAAGTTGACACGCAGGTCACAAATAAATAAAGACAACTCCTATGGCTCCTGCCGGTTGTCATACTCATCGACATGCAAGTCGTGATTCCTATTACAAGAACATGATCAATCTCATACATCACATATATCATTCATCACATCCTTTTGGCCATATCACATCACATAGCATACCCTGCAAAAACAAGTTAGACGTCCTCTAATTGTTGTTTGCATGTTTTACGTGGCTGCTATGGGTTTCTAGCAAGAACGTTTCTTACCTACGCATGAACCACAACGTGATATGCCAATTGCTATTTACCCTTCATAAGGACCCTTTTCATCGAATCCGATCCGACTAAAGTGGGAGAGACAGACACCCGCCAGCCACCTTATGCAACTAGTGCATGTTTGTCGGTGGAACCGGTCTCACGTAAGCGTACGTGTAAGGTTGGTCCGGGCCGCTTCATCCCACGATGCCGCCGAATCAAGATAAGACTAGTAACGGCAAGCATATTGAACAATATCGACGCCCACAACTACTTTGTGTTCTACTCGTGCAAAGAATCTACGCAATAGACCTAGCTCATGATGCCACTGTTGGGGAACGTAGCAGAAATTCAAAATTTTCCTACGTATCACCAAGATCTATCTATGGAGAGACCAGCAACGAGTAGAAAGGAGAGTGCATCTACATACCCTTGTAGATCGCTAAGCGGAAGCGTTCAAGTGAACGGGGTTGATGGAGTCGTACTCGTCGTGATTCAGATCACCGATGATCCTAGTGCCGAACGGACGGCACCTCCGCGTTCAACACACGTACAGCTCGACGATGTCTCCCACGCCTTGATCCAGCAAGGAGAGAGGGAGAGGTTGAGGAAGACTCCATCCAGCAGCAGCACAACGGCGTGGTGGTGATGGAGGAGCGTGGCAATCCTGCAGGGCTTCGCCAAGCACCTACGGGAGAGGAGGAGGTGTCACGGGAGGGAGGGAGGCGCCAAGGGCTCAGGTATGGATGCCCTCCCTCCCCTCCACTATATATAGGGGCAGGGGAGAGGGGGGAGGCGCAGCCTTGCCCCTTCCTCCAAGGAAGGGGTGCGGCTAAGAGGGGGGGAGGAGTCCATCCTCCCCAAGGCACCTCGGAGGTGCCTTCCCCCTTTAGGACTCTCCCCTTTTTCCTATATCTTGGCGCATGGGCCTCTAGGGGCTGGTGCCCTTGGCCCATGTAGGCCAAGGCGCACCCCCTACAGCCCATGTGGCCCCCCGGGGCAGGTGGCCCCACCCGGTGGGCCCCCGGGACCCTTCCGGTGGTCCCGGTACAATACCGATGACCCCGAAACTTGTCCCGATGGCCGAAACAGGACTTCCTATATATAAATCTTTACCTCCGGACCATTCCGGAACTCCTCGTGACGTCCGGGATCTCATCCGGGACTCCGAACAACATTCGGTAACCACATACAAACTTCCTTTATAACCCTAGCGTCATCGAACCTTAAGTGTGTAGACCCTACGGGTTCGGGAGACATGCAGACATGACCGAGATGTTCTCCGGTCAATAACCAACAGCGGGATCTGGATACCCATGTTGGCTCCCACATGTTCCACGATGATCTCATCGGATGAACCACGATGTCAAGGACTCAATCAATCCCGTATACAATTCCCTTTGTCTAGCGGTATGGTACTTGCCCGAGATTCGATCGTCGGTATACCGATACCTTGTTCAATCTCGTTACCGGCAAGTCTCTTTACTCGTTCCGTAACACATCATCCCGTGATCAACCCCTTGGTCACATTGTGCACATTATGATGATGTCCTACCGAGTGGGCCCAGAGATACCTCTCCGTTTACACGGAGTGACAAAATCCCAATCTCGATTCGTGCCAACCCAACAGACACTTTCAGAGATACCCGTAGTGTACCTTTATAGCCACCCAGTTACGTTGTGACGTTTGGCACACCCAAAGCACTCCTACAGTATCCGGGAGTTGCACAATCTCATGGTCTAAGGAAATGATACTTGACATTAGAAAAGCTTTAGCATACGAACTACATGATCTTGTGCTAGGCTTAGGATTGGGTCTTGTCCATCACATCATTCTCCTAATGATCTGATCCCGTTATCAACGACATCCAATGTCCATGGTCAGGAAACCGTAACCATCTATTGATTAACGAGCTAGTCAACTAGAGGCTTACTAGGGACATGGTGTTGTCTATGTATCCACACATGTATCTGAGTTTCCTATCAATACAATTCTAGCATGGATAATAAACGATTATCATGAACAAGGAAATATAATAATAATCAATTTATTATTGCCTCTAGGGCATATTTCCAACAATAGGAACATGTATAGGTCATGAAGAAAGCAATAGCAACATACTAAACGATCGGGTGCTAAGCTAATGGAATGGGTCATGTCAATCAGATCATTCAACTAATGATGTGATCCCGTTAATCAAATAACAACTCTTTGTCCATGGTTAGGAAATATAACCATCTTTGATTAACGAGTTAGTCAAGTAGAGGCATACTAGTGACACTCTATTTGTCTATGTATTCACACATGTATTATGTTTCCGGTTAATACAATTCTAGCGTGAATAATAAACTTTTATCATGATATAAGGAAATAAATAATAACTTTATTATTGCCTCTAGGGCATATTTCCTTCAATTATAAAGGTGCTCTACAGGTGTCTCCGAAGGTATTTGTTGGGTTGGTGTATTTCGAGATTAGGACTTGTCACTCCGATTGTCGGAGAGGTATCTCTGGGCCCTCTCGGTAATGCACATCACTCAAGCCTTGCAAGCATTGCAACTAATAAGTTAGTTGCGGGATGATGTATTACGGAACGAGTAAACAGACTTGCCGGTAACGAGATTGAACTAGGTATTGAGATACCGACGGTCGAATCTCGAGCAAGTAACATACCGATGACAAAGGGAACAACGTATATTGTTATGCGGTCTGACCGATAAAGATCTTCGTAGAATATGTAGGAGACAATATGAGCATCCAGGTTCCACTATTGGTTATCGACCGGAGACGTGTCTCGGTCATGTCTACATAGTTCTCGAACCCGTAGGGTCCGCACGCTTAAAGTCCGGTGACGATCGTAATTAGGTATTTTGTGTTTTGATGTACCGAAGGTTGTTCGGTGTCCCGGATATGATCACGGACATGACGAGGAGTCTCGAAATGGTCGAGACATAAATATTGATATATTGGAAGCCTATATTTGGATATCGGAAACGTTCCGGGGGAAATCGGGATTTTACCGGAGTACCGGGGGTTACCGGAACCCCCCGGGGGTTATTGGGCCTACATAGGCCCTAAGGGAGAAGAGGAGGGCTGGCTAGGGCAGGCCGCGTGCCCCTCCTCCCTAGTCCGAATAGGACAAGGAAGGGGGGGCGGCGCCCCCTTTCCTCTTTCTCCCTTCCCCCTTCCTTTTCCAACAAGGCAATAGGGGGGAGTCCTACTCCCGGTGGGAGTAGGACTCCTCCAGGCGCACCCCTTGGGCCGGCCGCACCTCCCCCTCTCCCTCCTTTATATATGGGGGCAAGGGGGCACCCCATGACACACAAGTTGATCTTCGTGATCATTCCTTAGCCGTGTGCGGTGCCCCCTTCCAACATATTCCACCTCGGTCATATCATAGTAGCGCTTAGGCGAAGCCCTGCGTTGGTAGAACATCATCACCGTCATCACACCATCGTGCTGACGAAACTCTCCCTCAACACTTTGCTGGATCGAAGCTCGGGGGGCGTCATCGAGTTGAACGTGTGCAGAACTCGGAGGTGCCGTACGTTCGGTACTTGGATCGGTCGGATCGGGAAGACATACGACTACTTCCTCTATGTTGTGTCAACGCTTCCGTTGCCGGTCTACGAGGGTACGTAGACAACACTCTACCCTCTCGTTGCTATGCATCACCATGATCTTGCGTGTGCATAGGAAATTTTTTGAAATTACTACGTTCCCCAACAGTGGCATCCGAGCCTAGGTTTTATGCGTTGATGTTATGCACGAGTAGAACACAAGTGTGTTGTGGGCGATATAAGTCATACTGCTTACCAACATGTCATACTTTGGTTCGGCGGTATTGTTGGATGAAGCGGCCCGGACCGACATTACGCGTACGCTTACGCAAGACTGGTTCTACCGACGTGCTTTGCACACAGGTGGCTGGTGGGTGTCAGTTTCTCCAACTTTAGTTGAACCAAGTGTGGCTACACCCGGTCCTTGCGAAGGTTAAAACAACACCAACTTGACAAACTATCATTGTGGTTTTGATGCATAGGTAAGAACGGTTCTTGCTAAGCCCGTAGCAGCCACATAAAACTTGCATCAACAAAGTAGAGGACGTCTAACTTGTTTTTGCAGGGCATGTTGTGATGTGATATGGTCAAGACATGATGCTAAATTTTATTGTATGAGATGATAATGTTTTGTAACCGAGTTATCGGCAACTGGCAGGAGCCATATGGTTGTCGCTTTATTGTATGCAATACAATCGCGCTGTAATGCTTTACTTTATCACTAAGCGGTAGCGATAGTCGTGGAAGCATAAGATTGGCGAGACGACAACGATGCTACGATGGAGATTAAGGTGTCGCGCCGGTGACGATGGTGATCATGATGGTACTTCGAAGATGGAGATCACAAGTACAAGATGATGATGGCCATATCATATCACTTATATTGATTGCATGTGATGTTTATCTTTTATGCATCTTATCTTGCTTTGATTGACGGTAGCATTATAAGATGATCCCTCACTAAATTATCAAAGCATAAGTGTTCTCCCTGAGTATGCACTGTTGCAAAAGTTCTTTGTGCTGAGACACCACGTGATGATCGGGTGTGATAGGCTCTACGTTCAAATACAACGGGTGCAAAACAACTGCACACGTGGAATACTCAGGTTAAACTTGACGAGCCTAGCATATAACAGATATGGCCTCGGAACACGGAGACCTAAAGGTCGAGCGTGAATCATATAGTAGATATGATCAACATATTGATGTTCACCATTGATACTACTCCATCTCACGTGATGATCGGACATGGTTTAGTTGATTTGGATCACGTGATCACTTAGAGGATTAGAGGGATATCTTTCTAAGTGGGAGTTCTTAAGTAATATTACTAATTGAACTTAAATTTATCATGAACTTAGTACCTGATAGTATCTTTCTTGTCTATGTTTGGTTGTAGATAGATGGCTCGTGCTGTTGTTCCGTTGAATTTTAATGCGTTCCTTGAGAAAGCAAAGTTGAAAGATGATGGTAGCAATTACATGGACTGGGTCCATAACTTGAGGATTATCCTCATTGCTGCACAGAAGAATTACGTCCTGGAAGCACCGCTAGTGCCAAGCCTGCTGCAGGAGCAACACCAGATGTTATGAACGTCTGGCAGAGCAAAGCTGATGACTACTCGATAGTTCAGTGTGCCATGCTTTACGGCTTAGAACCGGGTCTTCAACGATGTTTTGAACGTCATGGAGCATATGAGATGTTCCAGGAGTTGAAGTTAATATTTCAAGCAAATGCCCGGATTGAGAGATATGAAGTCTCCAATAAGTTCTATAGCTGCAAGATGGAGGAGAATAGTTCTGTCAGTGAACATATACTCAAAATGTCTGGGTATCATAATCACTTGACTCAACTGGGGAGTTAATCTTCCTGTTGATAGTGTCATTGACAGAGTTCTTCAATCACTGCCACCAAGCTACAAAAGCTTCGTGATGAACTATAATATGCAAGGGATGAATAAGACTATTCCTGAGCTCTTCGCAATGCTAAAAGCCGCGGAGGTAGAAATCAAGAAGGAGCATCAAGTGTTGATGGTCAATAAGACCACCAGTTTCAAGAAAAAGGGCAAAGGGAAGAAGAAGGGGAACTTCAAGAAGAACAGCAAACAAGTTGCTGCTCAGGAGAAGAAACCCAAGTCTGGACCTAAGCCTGAGACTGAGTGCTTCTACTGCAAGCAGACTGGTCACTGGAAGCGGAACTGCCCCAAGTATTTGGCGGATAAGAAGGATGGCAAGGTGAACAAAGGTATATGTGATATACATGTTATTGATGTGTACCTTACTAATGCTCGCAGTAGCACCTGGGTATTTGATACTGGTTCTGTTGCTAACATTTGCAACTCGAAACAGGGACTACGGATTAAGCGAAGATTGGCTAAGGACGAGGTGACGATGCGCGTGGGAAATGGTTCCAAAGTCGATGTGATCGCGGTCGGCACGCTACCTCTACATCTACCTTCGGGATTAGTATTAGACCTAAATAATTGTTATTTGGTGCCAGCGTTGAGCATGAACATTATATCTGGATCTTGTTTGATGCGAGACGGTTATTCATTTAAATCAGAGAATAATGGTTGTTCTATTTATATGAGTAATATCTTCTATGGTCATGCACCCTTGAAGAGTGGTCTATTTTTGATGAATCTCGATAGTAGTGATACACATATTCATAATGTTGAAGCCAAAAGATGCAGAGTTGATAATGATAGTGCAACTTATTTGTGGCACTGCCGTTTAGGTCATATCGGTGTAAAGCGCATGAAGAAACTCCATACTGATGGACTTTTGGAACCACTTGATTATGAATCACTTGGTACTTGCGAACCGTGCCTCATGGGTAAGATGACTAAAACACCATTCTCCGGTACTATGGAGAGAGCAACGGATTTGTTGGAAATCATACATACAGATGTATGTGGTCCAATGAATGTTGAGGCTCGTGGCGGATATCGTTATTTTCTCACCTTCACAGATGATTTAAGCAGATATGGGTATATCTACTTAATGAAACATAAGTCTGAAACATTTGAAAAGTTCAAAGAATTTCAGAGTGAAGTTGAAAATCATCGTAACAAGAAAATAAAGTTTCTACGATCTGATCGTGGAGGAGAATATTTGAGTTACGAGTTTGGTCTACATTTGAAACAATGCGGAATAGTTTCGCAACTCACGCCACCCGGAACACCACAGCGTAATGGTGTGTCCGAACGTCGTAATCGTACTTTATTAGATATGGTGCGATCTATGATGTCTCTTACTGATTTACCGCTATCGTTTTGGGGTTATGCTTTAGAGACGGCTGCATTCACGTTAAATAGGCACCATCGAAATCCGTTGAGACGACGCCTTATGAACTGTGGTTTGGCAAGAAACCAAAGTTGTCGTTTCTGAAAGTTTGGGGCTGCGATGCTTATGTGAAAAAGCTTCAACCTGATAAGCTCGAACCCAAATCGGAGAAATGTGTCTTCATAGGATACCCAAAGGAGACTGTTGGGTACACCTTCTATCACAGATCCGAAGGCAAGACTTTTGTTGCTAAATTCGGAGTTTTCTAGAGAAGGAGTTTCTCTCGAAAGAAGTGAGTGGGAGAAAAGTAGAACTTGATGAGGTAACTGTACCTGCTCCCTTATTGGAAAGTAGTACATGGAAGCTAATGATAATGATCATGAAACTTCAGATCAAGTTACTACCGAACCTCGTAGATCAACCAGAGTAAGATCCGCACCAGAGTGGTATGGTAATCCTGTTCTGGAAGTCATGCTACTAGATCATGATGAACCTACGAACTATGAAGAAGCAATGGTGAGCCCAGATTCCGCAAAATGGCTAGAAGCCATGAAATCTGAGATGGGATCCATGTATGAGAACAAAGTGTGGACTTTGGTTGACTTGCCCGTTGATCGGCAAGCAATTGAGAATAAATGGATCTTCAAGAAGAAGACTGACGCTGACGGTAATGTTACTGTCTACAAAGCTCGACTTGTTGTGAAAGGTTTTCGACAAGTTCAAGGGATTGACTACGATGAGACCTTCTCACCCGTAGCGATGCTTAAGTCTGTCCGAATCATGTTAGCAATTGCCGCATTTTATGATTATGAAATTTGGCAAATGGATGTCAAAACTGCATTCCTGAATGGATTTCTAGAAGAAGAGTTGTATATGATGCAACCAGAAGGTTTTGTCGATCCAAAGGGAGCTAACAAAGTGTGCAAGCTCCAGCGATCCATTTATGGACTGGTGCAAGCCTCTCGGAGTTGGAATAAACGCTTTGATAGTGTGATCAAAGCATTTGGTTTTATACAGACTTTTGGAGAAGCCTGTATTTACAAGAAAGTGAGTGGGAGCTCTGTAGCATTTCTGATATTATATGTGGATGACATATTATTGATTGGAAATAATATAGAATTTCTAGATATCATAAAGGGATACTTGAATAAGAGTTTTTCAATGAAAGACCTCGGTGAAGCTACTTACATATTGGGCATTAAGATCTATAGAGATAGATCAAGACGCTTAATTGGACTTTCACAAAGCACATACCTTGACAAAGTTTTGAAGAAGTTCAAAATGGATCAAGCAAAGAAAGGGTTCTTGCCTGTGTTACAAGGTGTGAAGTTGAGTAAGACTCAATGTCCGACCACTGCAGAAAATAGAGAGAAAATGAAAGATGTTCCTATGCTTCAGCCATAGGCTCTATCATGTATGCAATGATGTGTACCAGACCTGATGTGTGGCTTGCTATAAGTCTAGCAGGGAGGTACCAAAGTAATCCAGGAGTGGATCACTAGACAGCGGTCAAGAACATCCTAAAGTACCTGAAAAGAACTAAGGATATGTTTCTCGTATATGGAGGTGACAAAGAGCTCATCGTAAATGGTTACGTTGATGCAAGCTTTGACACTAATCCGGACAATTCTAAATCGCAAACCGGATACGTGTTTACATTAAACGGTGGAGCTGTCAGTTGGTGCAGTTCTAAACGGTGGAGTCTGGATGAAGGAGTTCATATCCGATCTAGGTGTCATACCTAGTGCATCGGGTCCAATGAAAATCTTTTGTGACAATACTGGTGCAATTGCCTTGGCAAAGGAATCCAGATTTCACAAGAGAACTAAGCACATCAAGAGACGCTTCAATTCCATTCGGGATTTAGTCCAAGTGGGAGACATAGAAATTTGCAAGATACATACAGATCTGAATGTTGCAGACCCGCTGACTAAGCCTCTTCCATGAGCAAAACATGATCAGCACCAAGGCTCCATGGGTGTTAGAATCATTACTGTGTAATCTAGATTATTGACTCTAGTGCAAGTGGGAGACTGAAGGAAATATGCCCTAGAGGCAATAATAAAGTTATTATTTATTTCCTTGTATCATGATAAATGTTTATTATTCATGCTAGAATTGTATTAACCGAAAACATAATACATGTGTGAATACATAGACAAATAGAGTGTTACTAGTATGCCTCTACTTGACTAGCTCGTTGATCAAAGATGGTTTTGTTTCCTAACCATAGACATGTGTTGTTATTTGGTTAACGGGATCACATCATTAGGAGAATGATGTGGTTGACTTGACCCATTCCATTAGCTTAGCACTTGATCGTTTAGTTTGTTGCTATTGCTTTCTTCATAACTTATATATGTTCCTATGACTATGAGATTATGCAACTCCCGTTTACCGGAGGAACACTTTGTGTGCTACCAAACGTCACAACGTAACTGGGTGATTATAAAGGTGCTCTACAGGTGTCTCCGAAGGTATTTGTTGGGTTGGCGTATTTCGAGATTAGGAATTATCACTCCGATTGTGGGAGAGGTATCTCTGGGCCCTCTCGGTAATGCATATCACTCAAGCCTTGCAAGCATTACAACTAATAAGTTAGTTGCAGGATGATGTATTACGGAACGAGTAAAGATACTTGCCGGTAACGAGATTGAACTAGGTATTGAGATACCGACAATCGAATCTCGGGCAAGTAACATACCAATGACAAAGGGAACAACATATATTGTTATGCGGTCTGACCGGTAAAGATCTTCGTAGAATATGTAGGAGTCAATATGAGCATCCAGGTTCCGCTATTGGTTATTGACCGGAGACGTGTCTCGGTCATGTCTACATAGTTCTCGAACCCGTAGGGTCCGCACGCTTAAGTTTCGATGACGGTTATATTATGGTTTTATGAGTTTTGATGTACCGAAGGTTGTTCGGAGTCCCGGATGTGATCACGGACATGACGAGGAGTCTCGAAATGGTCGAGACATGAAGATTGATATATTGGAAGCCTTATATTTGGATTCGGAAAGTGTTTCCGGGAGATTGGGATTTTACCGGAGTACCGGGGGTTACCGGAAACCCCGCCGGGGACTTATAATGGGCCTACATGGGCTTAGTGGGAGAAAGGGGAGCAGGGTGGGCCGCGCGCCCCTCCCCTAGTCCAAATAGGACAAGGAAGGGGGCGGCGGCGCCCCCCTTCCTCTCTCCCCCCTCCCCACTTCCTATTCCAACAAGGCAGGAGGGGGAATCCTACTCCCGGGGAGTAGGACTCTCCTGCGCCCCCTGGGCCGGCCGCCTCCCCCTTCTCCTTTATATACGGAGGCAGGGGGCACACCATGACACACAAGTTGATCTTTGTGATCGTTCCTTAGCCGTGTGCGGTGCCCCCTTCCACCATATTCCACCTCGGTCATATCGTAGCGGTGCTTAGGCAAAGCCCTGCGTCGGTAGAACATCATCACCGTCATCACACCGTCGTGCTAACGAAATTCTCCCTCAACACTTTGCTGGATCGGAGCTTGAGGGACGTCATCGAGTTGAACGTGTGCAGAACTCGGAGGTGCCGCACGTTCGGTACTTGGATCGGTCGGATCGGGAAGACGTACGACTACTTCCTCTACGTTGTGTCAACGCTTCCGTTGCCGGTCTACGAGGGTACGTAGACAACACTCTCCCCTCTCGTTGCTATGCATCACCATGATCTTGCGTGTGCGTAGGATTTTTTTTGAAATTACTACGTTCCCCAACAATAGCATGCACACATTAATCATGGCAAAAATGACAAAAGGCCATTTGCTGAAACAGATCTGAGATAATCATCACATAGCCCTCTTCCAACAGCATTTCGGGCATCAAGATGAGCTCAAATGAAAATGATGCAATGAGATGAAATGACGTGCTCGTCGAGATGAACATTTTGATATGCTACACGCCCAAATCGGAGCAACGATGATGAAGTTATGACATGATGAATAATGTTAAAAAATATGCAGATCTGGGACTTAGAAGAAAAAAATAGACCTCTCCGAAAAATTGGGACGGATGGATACGGGGACGAGGAGATCCGGACTCGGGTGCGTTTGGTTCATCTCCCGGTGGATCTCATCCACCGGAGCAAGTCCGGCCAGGACGGGCTCTGGCGAGCTTGAGGCCGGCGACGAGGTACTCCGGCAAGCGATGCTGGCGGTGGTCAGAACGGGACGAAGGACAGCGGCGCGAGGGCTGACGGTTCCACGACGAGGGAAGGCCGGCGCGAGGAGGAGCCGAACCGTGCGGCGGCGGCGCCATGGCACCATGGAGCAGTGACGGGAGGCGGCGCTCCGGCGAGGTCGCGGCGCGGGGCGCGGAGGCAGGCGGCGGAGCAAGTCAACGCGGGTGGCGCGCGACATCGGGAGAGCTTGGGCGCGGGGCACGGGCAGCACGGGCCGGGCGGGCCGGTCTCGGGCCCGCAGGGCCGCGGCGGCGTGGGGTGAGAGAGGACGGTGATGTGGCGGCGGGCGATAGGCTGGCGGTGGCGGCGGGGTGACGTGGCGCGACGCCATTGGCCGGAGCGAGGTGAAGGGCGGACATGTCCGACGGTGGGGATTTTTGTCCGGTGGCGTGAGGTAGAGGAAGGCTAGGGTTAGACCGCAAATTTCGGAGATGATCACTTATTTATAGGTAGAGGGAGCTAGGAGAGTCCAAATGAGGTGCGGTTTTCGGCCACGCGATCGTGATCGAACGACCGAGATGATGGAGGGGGTTTAGGTGGGTCTTGGGACACTTTGGAAGGGTGTTGGTCTGTAACACACACGAGGCCTTCTCGGTCCCTCGGTTAACCGTTGGAGTATCAAACGAAGTCCAAATGGCACGAAACTTGACAGGCGGTCTACCGGTAGTAAACCAAGGCTGCTTGGCAAGTCTCAGTCCAATCCAAAAACGTTTAGTACCTGCACACTAAAAGAGGTAGAAAGGGACACCGGAGGACATAGGAGCGCCAGAATGCAAAACGGACAACGGGGAAAATGCTCGGATGCATGAGATGAACATGTATGCAAATGAAATGCACATCATGACATGATATGAAATGCATGACACGCAAGCAATGACAAGGCAACAACAACAAATAACTGGAAGACACCTGGCACATCGGTCTCGGGGCGTCACAACACTCCACCACTACGAGAGGATCTCGTCCCGAGATCTAGAATGGCACCAGAGGGAAAACGGAAGAGAAAGAGAAGAGGTAAAGCTAAGTTGCTTCCTTGACAAACGAGTGAAACCACGAGCCTTGAGAGGTTGAACAAATTGAAAGAAAGAGTGTAACGAGAATGAGCGAAGTTGAAAGTGAAAGTGCGTTATATCGACTAGAGGGGGGGTGTGAATAGGCGATTTTTATGAAAGTCTTTAAAACGTGGAAGTTATGAAGACAAATGATAGAAATAAACCTATTACCCTGCAGCGGAAGGTACACTACACTAGGCAAGCCATAGTCAAGTATTCAATAGAGTGAAAGCACAATGACTAATAGCAGCAATGTAGTAAGGATCAGGTAGGAAGATATTGTGAAGCCACACAGAACACGCAGTCACTCAGTGAAGACAAAAGATAGTGCGAACATACAATGACTTCACAAGGAGTAACAGTAAGTAAAGGGAAGGGAAGATGAAACCAGTGACTCACTGAAGACAATGATTTGTTGGACCAGTTCCAGTTGCTGTGACAACTGTACGTCTGGTTAGGGCGGCTAGGTATTTAAACCTTAGGACACACAGTCCCGGACACCCAGTCCTGAACACGCAGCTCAGGACACCCAGTCCTCACCGTATTCCCCTTGAGCGAAGGTCACACAGACCTCGCCCAATCACTCTGGTAAGTCTTCAAGGTAGACTCCCAAACCTTCACAGACTTTGTTCACCGGCAATCCACAATGTCTCTTGGATGCTCAGAACACGACACCTAACCGGCTGGAGGATGTACAGTCCTCAAGTGTAATAAGTCTTCAGATAACACAGACAAGAAGACTTAAGTGATGCCTAATTCTCTTTGGCTCTGGGTGGTTAGGGATTTATCCTCGCAAGGAATTCTCTCTCAAAGGCTTCGAGGTGGGTTGCTCTCAAACGACAAAAGTCGTACTCTGAATCTGAGCAGCCAACCGTTTATGGTTGTAGGGGGTGGGCTATTTATAGCCACTTGGCAACCCGACCTGATTTGTCCGAAATGACCCTGGGTCACTAAGTAACTGACACGTGTTCCAACGGTCAGATTTCAAACTCACACGACAACTTTACTTGGGCTTCAAGCAAAGCTGACTTGCCCGACTCTAGACAAGATTCGCTCTCAAAGTCTTCACTCGAAGACATAGGTTTTGTTTAAGCATCACTTCAGTCATTCTGACTGGTTCTCTTGGACCCCACTTAACAGTATGGTGGTTCCTATGACTCAATACAGAAGAAAGAGAACTACGAAAGATCTAAGTCTTCGAGCTCCATAGGCTTCATGTGGTGTCTTCTCTTGTCATAGTCTTCAATGTGAATATCTTCATATACCACCTTTGACTTCAATGTCTTCATACATTTTTAGGGGTCATCTCTGGTAGGAAAACCGAATCAATGAGGGACTTCTACCTGTGTTATCCTGCAATTCTCACAAACACATTAGTCCCTCAACTAGGTTTGTCGTCAATACTCCAAAACCAACTAGGGGTGGCACTAGATGCACTTACA
This sequence comes from Triticum aestivum, assembly GCF_018294505.1. NCBI lineage: Eukaryota > Viridiplantae > Streptophyta > Magnoliopsida > Poales > Poaceae > Triticum > Triticum aestivum. The sequence goes on along the minus strand of NC_057800.1, from coordinate 500,541,570 downwards.
ATCTCCCCCTTTTTGGTGATTGATGACAAACTAGTTGAAGTTTTCAACGGGGAATATAATCTGTGAAATTGTAAAGGATAAGGAATTGTCTTCATAAGTTGCAAGGGCTCCCCCTGAAGATGTGCATATAAGTAATTTGCTTTTGGAATGCAAATGCACATGGCAGGTTGTGCTTGTGGAGATCCACTTCAACTTATGATGACAATCCACTATGCATGTGAAAGTACATGAAGATAATGACATGCATAATGGAAAATGGACGTCTGCAGAATGATCTAAGTGCGGAATTTATCATCGCACATGCGGAATTTATTATCGCAACACAAGGTGGCAGATAAGTAGCAGACGACCATCGAGTTTAAGTGTTACAACTCAAAGAACCAAATGTAGCAAAACGAGAGTTGTAAGCACGAAGCAAAATATAAAGCACCCGCCCATATGGACCCGCTTGAAAACTATCAACCTCATATGCTTCTCCCCCTTTTGTCAATAAGGACCAAAAAGGTTTGAAGACATAGAGCATCTACTCGTTCCCATGAGGAGTAGGTGAAGCAGCAGGGTCGTTGGTGGTGTTTGGCGGTGCTGAAGAGCTTGGAGCAGAGTCGAAGCGTGCTGAAGGAGGTGGCGGTGAAGTAGCATCGTCTTCTTCCTCGATCACTCTGGCATTCACAGTTGCAGCAGAGGAACAAAACTCAGAGTCTTCAAGGGATGGAGTTCGTCGCAGAACTGCCCTTCGAGGAGGTGTGGAGTCAAACTTGAATCGCTCAGTGTAGCCATCCTCTTGAAGATCATCTTCAGAACACATCAGCGTTAGCCCTTTCCATGTGCGGCGAGAGGTTTCATGGGCAACAAAAGCATTCTTGGTGGCAAGATTGCAAATGCGATTAACATCCACCAAGAGGCTTTGCATCTGACGCTTCAGCCAGTCATGATGCCTATCCTGTTTCTGGTGAAGAGCCACAAGAAGCTCTCGGTCGTTGAGAACACGAGTGCGCTTCTTGGGTCATGGAGCAGTTGTACTGTCAGTGGCTTCAGTGAGAGCAGGATGCGGTGCATGTGTAGTGCCAGCCAAAGGATACACACGAGTTACGGCTTCCACGCCTTCAACATTCTGAGTGAAACTTTGATGCTCTGCATTCTGAAGACTGAGAGGTTCCTTGGAAGGCTCAGAATAGATGGCTTCAATCGACATATCCACATCAGGCAGAAAAATCCGATGATTGCGAGAAGATGGCTGATATGAGATAGTGGAGTGAAGTTTGATCAGCCGCATGACCCATGGGGCATAGAACTTCAAGCCAAACAGATCAGAGCCTGATGCAGCAAGTTGGCGAATGAAGAAGTCCTGTGCATTGAAGCATTTTCCATGAAGAATATAGAAGACCAAAGTCTTCATTACACCTTCAAGCTTGGCATGTGGAGAGTACCCTTTGATGGGCCAGAGAGTTCGCCTTATGATGTGATAAATAGTCCTTGGCAGATACTCTAGGTCTTCAACAAAGAACTCTTTGGGATATGCAGCATCTTGGGGTAATGGCTTCATCATACTGAGCATCTGACTCATGTTAGGTTCAGGCTTCTGAAAGATGCTCTCCACAGCTTCACTGTGAAGTTGACAGCCAGATTCGTAGAGATCTCCGGGAGTGGGCAGACTAGTGAGCTCAATGATGTCAAAGGCTTTGGCTTCGTGATGAACGTTTCCTGTCATCCACTCCAGGACCCAAGTCTTCGGATCTCTGTTATACCCGCGGATGTGAAGTGTGGCATAGAATTGGAGCAGCAACTCTTCATTCCAATGCTCTTGGTCAGTGATGAATGGCAGCAATCCAACTTCTTTGAAGCAATCCAGAGCTTCTTCCAGACAGGGCAGACCAGCTATAGCTTCAATGTCAAGACGCTTGTGGGGGAAGATGCGACCTTGATTGTATAGAATGCAGGAGTAATAGCTTCGCTGCGGATAGCTCCAGAACCGATCAGATGATATCCTTTCCCTTGAGTAGGGGTTCCTGGAGCTATTGAAGAATGTGTTGTCTGCTCTGAAGCCATTGATATTGAAGGATCCAGGTGCTGATGCAGGACCTAGGAACCTGGGCAATCTTGGGATTGGCTTCTGTACCTGAGGCCTGTGCTCAACATGATAGTCGAACTGGGGACCGGCAGCAGGTTTAGGAACAGAAGCAGTGGGATCAGTGGCTTCGCTAACTTCTGATGCTTTTGTTGGGGAGGGCTCCACATTAGCTTCAGCCATGACAACGTCAGTGGCTTCATTGGTGGTGGTGGTGGCAGCCTCAAGATTTTCAACCTCCACTTGACGAGCTAGAGGGTCGGTCACAATCACGTTCTTCTCGAGAACCGCTTCTTGGTGGGACAGGGGAGTAGCAGCTTGTGGGACTTCTTCTTCATCGGCTGATGCAGCCGGAATGTCTTCAGCAGTTTCAGCTTCAGACGCAGAGACTGGAGACCTAGGTCCTTTGCAAAGCCTGCGCAACGCAGGCGACGCCTGTGTAGTTGGAGTTGGCTGGGCCTCAAAGTCTTCTTCGTCTTGTGGGCGATCAACCCATGAAGCATCCTGAGTGATTGGCGTCAGAGGACAACCAATGCTGATGAGTTCGTTGTTCTCGAGCTGAGGAAGGACTGCACCATCTTCTACATGGTCATGTTGACCAATGTCTTCAGCAGCGATAGGATCAGCAGCTGGAAAGTCTTCAGCTTCATGAGCCTCTGTGAAAGTAGGCTCATGGATTGTTAGTTGGCATTCAGCGTCAGGACGAACCATGGAAATGGGTTCAACTATCAAAGGCTCTGTGGGAGCAGCCCGATCTTTCTTGGTCTTCCTCTTCTTCTTGGAGGGGGCAATAGGAGAGGCTGCAGGATGTTTCCTCTTCCTGGCTTCAGCCTCAGCAGTCCTCGTCTTCTTGAGCTCTGAAGCGGTTGACCGACTTTTTGGCTTCGAGCCAGTCATTCTAGTTGGGAAGACAATGAGATCTGCTTCCTGCCTTGGTGCGTCAGGTTCAGCCGTAGCGGGCTTCTTCATCCTCTTTGCTGCCATCCTGGGGTCGATGCCAGGACGCCCAAGGGCCTTGCGCTTCTCAGCCTCATTGTAGGCCTGCACACATTTGTCAGCCAGAACCTTCATGCGCTCACGAGAACCTTGAGCTTCTACATGTTTCTTGAGAAAGGCTTCCTTGAGCTCGTGCAGCATAATCTTGAAGTTCTTCACCTCTTACACGCTGAGCTTGGCCATATGCTTCTTGAACTGAGCCTTTTCATAGTCAATCTTTTGCTTCAATTCAACAATGCGCTGGGCGATAGCTAACTCTGAAGCAATGGCGCCATGGAAGGCGACACTGAGGCCAATGGGTAGTTGCAGATCTTCGAAGCTGATGTTTGGCGTGTCAAACCATTCATCAATGAAGTTGTGGATGATTGTTATATCAAAGAGAGGCAGATAATTGAAGATTTCTGCTTCTTCTTTGCTCTTGATGAGTTGCTCAAGAGCGTCATCTGCAAGATCTTCATCACTTGACAGATCAATGGCATCATTGCGCAAAATGGCAGCATCTGTTAGCTCTTGGCCGGTGTGTGGCAGAGGCATCTTGACCTTCTGGGGCTTGGAGATGCGTGATAAATCTTCGGACTGCACACTGTCTTCAGGAGGTGCAGTTGCCAGTGGCTTCGCCCGTGAGATTTTTGGTGAAGGGGCAGGCTTTGAAGCTTTAGGCTTCTTCAACTTCTTTGGCTTCGGTGCAGTAGGCGCTTCATCTAATTCAGCGTCAGCTGCAGGCTCATTCACTGCAGTCCCTTGAACCAAAATATGGGTGATGAGGCCTTCAAGGTTGTAGAAAGGACCGACGACATTGGGTTCTGCATCTCGTGTGCCATCAGCCCTTAGAGCTGAGGGACCAGGGTTGAAGTCTAGTCCCAATGTCTTCTTGTTTTGCTTCGCTGAGTTTTGGGCAAATTGGAAGTTGCGCTTGAACAGAATGTCGTCACGACACCATAGTAGTGACGATGGGTGTGCATCAACAGGCTGTGGCCCACGGACCATGCAGGGATAGAAGCCTTGTTCAATGGCTTCATCTCTGGACCTGGGTTGAAGATTCTTGTATAGGATGTCTCCCCACGGTCTCTTTATGGCATTTTTCTCAGCATATTCCTGGGTTACAAATCGGTATTTGAACCATTGTTCTGCCCAATATCTTCGAATCCATTGGATTCGGGTCTTGCGCTGATTGTAATCCTCTTCAGGATCTGTCTTGTACAGTTCTGAGAGGTCATCTGGCAGATCTCTAGATGTTTCTCCATGATGCTTTCTGCCACCCTTCCTTGCTGATTTCTCTGAAGCCATGAACTTTAAACTGAAAGGCTTCAACACGTTCAAAGGCTTCAAAGATTTTCGCTTGCTGGACAAATAAGAACTTGCTTCGGGAGAATTTATATGATGCTGTAAGAATTCTGCAAATGAATGCAGACTATGAGAACCAAGGGATTCTCCCACGGACATGTACCTGTGACAGCATTAAGGTGCGAGGCAAGGGGAAGAGGTCATATGCATTCTCAGAAGATTTTGAATATAAATCAGTTTAGAAGACATTGACCTCATCGTGCGAAGACATTCACTCATAGATAAGGAGTTGGTTCCAGATTTGTACGAATCCAGAGATCAGTACAAGTGAGGAATCTAACTACTTTGTGAAGCATAAGTGAATATACTAGGCATGTTATGAGATGCAGTATGAGAGAGATCTAACTTGTGTGAATAGAAGCTGCTTGTGGTAGAAAGTGACAAAGCCATAGGATCAACGGTGCCGTAAAAAGGAAGTTTTATTTACCACACTAAGAACTGCTAGACGGAGTGGAAGATGAGGCCGAGCAGTTCAATCTTCCGTGCCCTAACTTGGCGACGGAGGACACCTACGGCGACGGCGGAGAGGACGATGTCCGCGGTCGGCGTGAAGACGGCATCGGAGAGGTTGCGGCAGCGAAGCGCTTCGTCGCTGGCGTCATCGAGGGCTAGCGGTGGCGCTAGGGTTCGTGCGAGAGTGGAAGAAGAGATAATGACCGCCATGAAGTGTGTATTTATAGGTACAGGGGCGGCACTGCGTTATTACACAGGTGCCCCTGGCGATTCGCATCTGAGGAACACGTGGCCATTATGCAGAATTTTGGGGTTTGTTCCACGTCCCACGCACGCCTGGATTGTCGGGTGGTCATTCCTACTTCTCCGAGTTTCATGTGGAGGAATGAGCATTGAAAGTGGACTTAAGGTTTGTCTTTGTATCTTCTGCTGACAAGGATGCAGAGAAGACATTTGACAGTTTCAATAGAATGCATATGATTTGGAGAGATAGAGTTTGAGATAGATAGCATAGAGAGGTTAGGGTCCGATCACATTCACTTAGTTCAAAAGATTCAACAAGAAGACATAGCTATAAGTGAATGCTGTAGAGGATAGAACACTAGTATATATATATATAATCAACATAGTGAAGATAATCATGAAGACATGTTGAGATTGAAGCCAAACCAAATGTGAAGACATAGCAAGGTAACGCCATGAGTGAAACACTTCAAAATAGAACATTTGGTGGTGGCGTTACCCACCATATAGGAAGTATTAGACCCAGACACGACGCACAATTATCGTGGCGCTCCGAAGTCAAATTCCACATTAATGTATTCACACTTAGAATGTATGTCTTCATTGATTGAAGATATACTTTACTTCGTGTGTTGCACATCTAAGTCATCAATATGCATAAGGGTTAGGATGTGTGCCTGATCACATGACATTTGAGGATTCCAGGATATTTAGCTCACACCGTAACTTGCAAAATCTCTTCTCATCCAAGGGCTTGGTGAAGATATCTGCCAATTGCTCTTCAGTGTTGACGTGTATGATATCAATATCTTCCTTCACAACATGATCTCTGAGAAAGTGATGACGAATTTCAATGTGCTTTGTCTTCGAGTGCTGAACTGGGTTGTTGGCAATCTTGATGGCGCTTTCGTTGTCGCAGTAGAGTGGCACTTGCTTCAGATGAATGCCATAGTCTTTGAGCATTTGCTTCATCCACAGAAGCTGAGCGCAGCAAGATCCAGCAGCAATGTATTCAGATTCAGCAGTGGAGAGAGATACACAGTTCTGCTTCTTTGAAGACCAACATACAAGTGATCGTCCCAGAAAGTGACATGTGCCTGATGTAGACTTGCGATCAACTTTGTCACCAGCATAATCAGCATCCGAGAATCCAACCAGATCAAACTCTGAGCCCTTTGGATACCATAATCCTAGAGTTGGGGTGTGAGCCAAATATCGAAGAATTCGCTTCACAGCTAAGTGATGCGACTCCTTTGGTGCCGCTTGAAATCGAGCACACATGCAAACACTAAGCATAATATCTGGCCTAGATGCACATAGCTAAAGTAAAGAACCAATCATGGAGCGGTATACCTTTTGATCGAACTCTTTACCATTGTCGTCAGAACCCAGATGATGCTTGGCTGGCATTGGCGTCGTGAAGCCCTTGCAGTCTTGCATACTGAACTTCTTCAGGCAATCTTTGAGATACTTCTTTTGAGATATGAAGATGCCGTTGCGTTGCTGTCGTATTTGAAGACCGAGAAAGAACTTCAGCTCTTCCATCATAGACATTTGATATTGCTCTTGCATCATATATCCAAACTCTTCACTGTACTTCTGATTGGTGCAGCCGAAGATAATGTCATCCACATATATTTGGCACACAAACAATTCACCATCATATGTCTTCGTGAAGAGAGTGGGGTCGAGAGAACCAGGTATGAAGCCTTTGCTCTTCAGGAAGTATTTGAGTGTGTCATACCAGGCCCGAGGGGCTTGTTTGAGGCCATATAGTGCCTTGTTGAGCTTGTATACCATGTCAGGATGTTTTGGATCTTCAAAGCCAGGAGGTTGTGCAACATACACTTCTTCTTCAATCTTGCCATTGAGGAAGGCGCTCTTCACATCCATTTGATAAAGAAGTATGTTGTGATGATTTGCATAGGCCAGCAGTATGCGTATGGCTTCAAGTCTAGCCACAGGAGCAAATGTTTCATCGAAGTCAATGCCTTCCACTTGAGTATATCCTTGAGCAACGAGACGAGCTTTGTTTCTGACAACTTGACCATGCTCATCTTGCTTGTTGTGGTATATCCATTTGGTGCCTATTATGTTGTGCTTCCGAGGATCGGGACGCTTGACCAGTTCCCATACATTATTTAGCTCAAACTGTTGAAGCTCGTCTTGCATAGCTTGAATCCATTCAGGTTCCATGAAGGCTTCTTCAACTTTCTTGGGTTCTGTTATTGAGACGAATGCGAAGTGCCCACAGAAATTTGCTAGCTGAGTTGCCCTTGAACGAGTGAGTGGACCGGGTGCATTGATGCTATCAATTATTCTTTCAATCTGCACTTCATTGGCAACGCGAGGATGTACAGGGCAAAGATTTTGCTCTTGCTGATCATTGTCGTTGTTAGAAGGAATGTCTTCAGGCTGAGCATTGTCTTCATGTTGATCAGGTGCTGAGATGATAAGTTCTTCTTCAGGATGAGCTTCAGAAGGTATAATTTCTCCAGTTCCCATTAGCTTGATTGATTCACTGGATGGAACTTCATCTAGCACATTTGGCAGTTGCTCTCTTTGTGAACCGTTGGTCTCATCGAACCGCACATCCACTGTTTCAACCACTTTGTAATGAAAGAGATTGAAGACTCTGTAGGAGTGCGAATCCTTTCCATATCCAATCATAAAACCCTCATGTGCTTTTGGTGCAAACTTTGAGGTGTGATGTGGGTCCTTGATCCAGCACTTGACGCCAAATACTCTGAAGTAACTGACATTTGGCTTCTTGCCAGTAAGGAGCTCATAAGATGTCTTGTTCAGAAGCTTGTGAAGATAAACACGATTGATTGTATGGCATGCAGTATCAATGGCTTCAGGCCAGAATTTTCTTGGAGTCTTGTATTCATCTAGCATCGTTCTGGCCATCTCAATGAGTGTTCTGTTCTTGCGTTCGACGACCCATTCTGCTGTGGCGTGTACGGGGCTGAGAATTCATGTGTGATGCCCAAGGTATCAAGATATGTATCAAGGCCAGTGTTCTTGAATTCAGTGCCATTGTCACTTCTGATATGCTTTATCTTGGCGCCATAGTTGTTCATTGCTCGATTGGCAAAGCGTCTGAAGACATCCTGCACTTCAGTCTTGTAAAGGATTATGTGCACCCAAGTATATCTAGAATAATCATCAACAATGACAAAGCCATAGAGGCAAGCAGTAGTAGTAAGAGTTGAGTAATGAGTGGGACCGAAAATATCCATGTGAAGCAGTTCGAAGGGTCGAGTAGTGGTCATGATTGTCTTCGAGGGATGTTTGGCCCTCGTCATCTTTCCTGCCTCACATGCACCGCATAAGTGATCTTTCTTGAACTTGACGCCCTCTATGCATATGACATGCTTCTTCTTTGCCAGGGTGTGGAGGTTCCTCATGCCAGCATGCCCAAGCCTCCGATGCCAGAGCCAGCATTCTGAAGCTTTTGCTAGAAGACATACGGCAAGCTGTGGTCCTGCTGAGAAATCTACCACGTACAAATCATCTTTTCGATACCCTTCAAATACTAGAGACTTGTCAGATTCCATTAGAACAAGCCAACGATATTTTCCAAATATTACGATCATGTTTAAATCGCAAAGCATTGAGACAGACATTAAGTTGAAGCCAAGGGATTCAACAAGCATGACTTTATCCATGTGTTGATCCCTTGAGATTGCAACTCTACCTAGACCCAATACCTTACTTTTACTAGTGTCAGCAAATGTGATGTGGCTCTTGTCGGATGGACGTAAGGTTGAGTCCATAAGAAGGCTTCTTTTGCCAGTCATGTGATTTGTACACCCACTATCAATAATCCGTTCTAAAGACGCTGGTGTCGTACCCTACAGTGCAGTTTGGGGGATAGGCTTCACGAAGAGCATTGTGAAGCAAAAACATTTGACGAACTAGTGGGTTATGAAAGCTTAGATCCAGAATAGGACTAATAGGGAGAGTAGCAAGCGATTCAGGAACGAAGTACATAGTAAGACCATTCGGGCATTTGATCTTGCGCCCTACAAGATGTTTAAGGTCCCCAGCAATAGTGTCAGACGATTTTGGTTTTCTACTGGAGACCTTTCCCTGCAAAAGAGAGTTAAGCTTTCTTAGCCACCCACATCTTCAAGGGTGGCTTAGAAGCAATAAGTCTAAGTGCAGCATCTGAGAACTTTGGCTTTGGAGCCCTAGCAAACAGTCTTGCAGGCGGACAATAGTACTCATAAGAATAAGCAGAATAGTTCTTGGTCTTATGAACATGGCGGTTTGATGAACCTCTCTCATATTCATATGCCTGAGTATGGTTTCCCTGCAAAACATTTGCGTTAGTGCGACTCGGGTGAGTTCTCTGTCTGTATGAAGCCTTTGGACCGTAAGAAGCCTTTGGTCTGAGGTTTGTCTTCTTCACGTGAGGTGTCATGATGACATTCATAGGAAGATTCTCCAGACACCTTTTCGGAACCCAGATCTTCTTCATAGGCGGTCCATTCCTGCAGTTAGTACCAATGTACCTGGCAAACACTTCACCATTCTGATTCTTAAACAATTTATAGTTTGCATCAAGGGATTCATCAATGATAATGGGGTTAGCACAAGTGAAGCCAGATAGATTGGATGGATCTGCTGAAGGTTCCTTTGCAGCAACCCACATGGTTTTGGGGTACTGCTCAGGTTTCCAGTAAGAGCCATCAGCATTCATTTTCCTTACGAACCCAACACCCTCTTTCCTCGGGTTTCGGTTCAGAATCTGCTTTTTGAGGACATCACATAGTGTCTGATGCCCTTTAAGACCTTTGTACATCCCTGTTTCAAGCAATGTCTTCAACCTAGCATTCTCATCAGCAATAGCAGTGATATCCTCAGCAGAGGGGTTAGTTACCACATCAACAGTTGAAGATATTGCAACAGTAGTAGCAGTAGAACATTCAGCAACAGAAGTAGCATTATCACGCTCAATGCATTTAAGACATGGTGGTTCAAATCCTTCCTGAGCGGAACTGATCTGTTTGGCGCGAAGTGACTCATTTTCCTTTTGAAGATCTTCATGAGCCGCTCTCAATTTCTCAAGATCTTGCTTCCTTTGAATATAACCATAGGAAAGCTTTTCATGAGTTGTTGAGAGAGTTTCATGACGACTTTCAAGTTCCTCATACTTAACGTGAAGATTTTTTATGTCTTCAATTAAGGATTCAGATCGAGTCATTTCAGCACCTAATAGATCATCGCTTCTGTCTAACAGTTTTTGAATATGTTCCATAGCTTTCTGTTGTTCAGTTGCAATTTTAGCAAGTGTTTTGTAGCTGGGTTTTGAACCACAATCGGAGTCATCGTCACTAGATGTTTGATAGTGAGTAGTGCATGTATTTACCTTGGCACCGCGTGCCATGAAGCAGTAGGTAGAAGCGGAGTAGTCCTTGTCATTTGCATCGATGTCGGTGATGAAGTCATTGTCTTCAGTGTTGAAGATGGACTTGGCAACGTATGCTATAGCCAGACTTGCGACGCCTGAATCGGACTCCTCCTCAGACTCCACCTCCGCCTCCTCAGAAGCGGACTCCTCCTCTGAATCCATTTCCTTGCCAACAAACGCACGTGCCTTGCCAGATGAGCTCTTCTTGTGTGATGAAGACTTTGAGGAAGACTTGGAAGAAGACTTTGAGTATTTCTTCTTCTTCTTGTCGTCATGAGCAAAAGCTTCATCATTCCTTGAGCTTGATCGGGAAGACTTTCTGAAACCTTTCTTCTTGGTGAATTTTTGGAACTTCTTCACAAGCATAGCAAGTTCCCTTCCAATGTCTTCAGTATCATCTGAACTGTCGTCAGATTCTTCTTCAGATGCGGAGACAACTTTTGCCTTCAAGAGTTCGCCCATAGTTTGGACCGTAGATATCTCTTTTCTCAGAAAGCTGAAACTCATGTGTGTTGAGCCTCTCAAGTATGTCAGACGGATCGAGTGTCTTGAAATCAGGACGTTCTTGAATCATCAGGGCTAGGGTGTCAAACGAACTATCAAGTGATCTCAGTAGTGTCTTGACGACTTCATGTTTGGTGATCTCAGTAGCGCCGAGGGCTTGAAGCTCATTTGTGATGTCAGTGAGTTGGTCAAATGTGAGCTGGACATTCTCATTGTAATTTCGCTTGAAGCGGTTGAAGAGGTTGCGAAGGACACTGATTCTCTGATCTCTCTGGGTTGAGACGCCTTCATTGACCTTGGAGAGCCAGTCCCAGACCAGCTTAGATGTTTTCAAAGCACTCACACGGCCATACTGTCCTTTGGTCAGATGACCACAGATGATATTCTTGGCAGTAGAGTCCAGTTGAATGAACTTCTTGACATCAGCAGCAGTGATACCTTCTCCAGCCTTGGGAACGCCATTCTTGACGACATACCATAGGTCAACGTCAATGGCTTCAAGATGCAAGCGCATCTTATTCTTCCAGTAGGGATATTCAGTTCCATCGAAGACGGGGCACGAAGCGGAGACTCTAATTATCCCTGCAGTCGACATAGCTAAAACTCCAGGTGGTTAAACTGAATCACACAGAACAAGAGAGCACCTTGCTTTGATACCAATTGAAAGTGCGTTATATCGACTAGAGGGGGGGGGGGTGAATAGGCGATTTTTATGAAAGTCTTCAAAACGTGGAAGTTATGAAGACAAACGATAGAAATAAACCTATTACCCTGCAGCGGAAGGTAGACTACACTAGGCAAGCCATAGTCAAGTATTCAATAGAGTGAAAGCACAATGACTAATAGCAGCAATGTAGTAAGGATCAGGTAGGAAGATATTGTGAAGCCACACAGAACACGCAGTCACTCAGTGAAGACAAAAGATAGTGCGAACATACAATGACTTCACAAGGAGTAACAGTAAGTAAAGGGAAGGGAAGATGAAACCAGTGACTCGCTGAAGACAATGATTTGTTGGACCAGTTCCAGTTGCTGTGACAACTGTACGTCTGGTTAGGGAGGCTAGGTATTTAAACCTTAGGACACACAGTCCCGGACACCCAGTCCTGAACACGCAGCTCAGGACACCCAGTCCTCACCGTATTCCCCTTGAGCTAAGGTCACACAGACCTCGCCCAATCACTCTGGTAAGTCTTCAAGGTAGACTCCCAAACCTTCATAGACTTCGTTCATCGGCAATCCACAATGTCTCTTGGATGCTCAGAACGCGACGCCTAACCGGCTGGAGGATGCACAGTCCTCAAGTGTAATAAGTCTTCAGATCACACAGACAAGAAGACTTAAGTGATGCCTAATTCTCTTTGGCTCTGGGTGGTTAGGGCTTTATGCTCGCAAGGAATTCTCTCTCAAAGGCTTCGAGGTGGGTTGCTCTCAAACGACAAAAGCTGTACTCTGAATCTAAGCAGCCAACCGTTTATGGTTGTAGGGGGTGGGCTATTTATAGCCACTTGGCAACCCGACCTGATTTGTCCGAAATGACCCTGGGTCACTAAGGAACTGACACGTGTTCCAACGATCAGATTTCAAACTCACACGACAACTTTACTTGGGCTTCAAGCAAAGCTGACTTGCCCGACTCTGGACAAGATTTGCTCTCAAAGTCTTCACTCGAAGACATAGGTTTTGTTTAAGCATCACTTCAGTCATTCTGACTGGTTCTCTTGGACCCCACTTAACAGTACAGTGGTTCCTATGACTCAATACAGAAGAAAGAGAACTACGAAAGATCTAAGTCTTCGAGCTCCATAGGCTTCATGTGGTGTCTTCTCTTGTCATAGTCTTTAATGTGAATATCTTCATATACCACCTTTGACTTCAATGTCTTCATACATTTTTAGGGGTCATCTCTGGTAGGAAAACCGAATCAATGAGGGACTTCTACCTGTGTTATCCTGCAATTCTCACAAACACATTAGTCCCTCAACTAGGTTTGTCGTCAACACTCCAAAACCAACTAGGGGTGGCACTAGATGCACTTACAGAAAGCACTCCGTTAGGAAAAAGGAAGAAGGAAGAACAAATTCGAACAACACTCCGGTTGGAAAGATATGCGAGGCTTCATAAAATGAAAGAACTTGAGCAGCGGGCACACACTCCGGTTAAATGTATAAGCACGAAAAGAACATGACCTTCACAATTCGAGATGATGATTGAAAAGAGCAACATCACAAGACCTCCGGAAGAAGGAAATAGAAGATAGATAATTTTTAGAGAAAAGGCCAAAGCCCGACTTTATAAATAAAGCCACATGGCAGCGTCACGAATACCAAAGGTTCACACAGTCTCAGAAACACAAAGAGAAGATAAATAGGCCCAAATTCCTAACGAAACAGGCAGCTGCCAAACACGGCACGCAGGCCGGGGAGAGAAGGAGACCTAATCCCACAAACTACAGCACCAGGCTTATACGCCATGATTCGTCTCAGAGATCTGAGAGGCTGAAGCCCGAATTTTGGTGATGAGCAGGTCCAGGGCGTCCCGATCTGGCTCCTTAGTCAATAATCTCCACTGCTGCAAGAATATACATGATTTGAAAAGAACGTCAGCAGGCTTAGATGGGAAGGTAAGTTCAATAGTAAATTTGTTTCTAATGGTCCAAAGAGCCCAACATAAGGCTCCCAAGCCAACCCAGAATACCCTCTTGGTGACCCCTACCAGAGATTTGGCTAGGGTTCTAGTGTCTGCGAAAGAGGAGGGATCCCAGGAGACCCGAAGCCATGATCTTACGCAAGACCAAACTAATTTGGCAAGAACACATTTGAAAAAGATGTGATTAGAGTTTTCCAAAGCCCCACACAAGTTACAGAATTCCGAGCCCGGCCCATTGCGTTTTTTGATCTGATCAGCAGAAGGAAGGCGACCTCGGAAGGCTTGCCAGAGGAAAATCTTAATCTTAGGAGGGACCTTAGATTTCCAAATACAAGAGAAGCGAGCCGAAGTAGTACCACCAATGAGTCTAGAATACAACGATTTGACCGAGAATAGCCCAGAGGCCGTAAGTGGCCAAACCACAGAGTCAGCCTCCTCCGAGAGCACAGGGAAGAGGGCAGAAAGACTTTGCCATTCTTCCAACTCTTCAGGAGACATGGCCCGACGAAAAGCCAAGTCCCAATTATTAGCAGCCACCTCCGCGATGGAGATTTGCGGATTGGGGCAATAAGAGAACAGAACCGGAAAGCTAACAGCCAGGGGAGCATCCCCGGACCACCAATCTAACCAAAACGAACAGCAGACCCATTACCCACACAAAACTTAACGTGCTCCAAAAAAATCGGCCGAACTTTAACAAGGGCTTTCCAAAACTGCAAACCACGCCGCGCAGGGGCAAACATAGGGTTGGAGTTAGGAAAATATTTAGCCTTAAGAATCGAAAACCACAGCACATCGGCCCCAACCGTCATAATTTTCCACCACCACTTAATGAGCAGACAAATATTCATCACCCGAGTATTAATAATGCCTAACCCCCCAAGGTTTTTAGGCTTGCACATAAGCTGCCACTTAACCAACCTATACTTCCTTTTGTTATCTGCAGAATTCCAATAAAAGCCACCCCTATGTTTGTCGAAGCCAGCATGCACACCATCCGTGAGACGGTAAAAGCCCATAAGGAACAACGGGAGAGAGGATAAGCAAGAATTGATTAGAGCCACTTTGCCAGCATTGGTATTATACCTACCCCTCCAAGGAAGCACCCTATTCCCCACTTTAGCAACCACCGGAGCGAAGTCTTTCGCGTGAAGCAGACCAGGAGAGATAGGAAGACCTAAATATTTGAAAGGAAAGGAACCTAAGGAGCAATTGAGGAGTCTGGCCACCTGCAAGGCCTCCGCCCGATCAACCCCCGTCACCATAACCTCACTCTTGGCGAAATTGATCTTAAGACCAGAAACAGCTTCGAAGCACAACATAATAAATTTCAGATTGGCAATACAGGCATTGTCCAACTCTACCAAGATGATTGTGTCATCCGCATATTGCAAATGAGAGACCCCTTCCGGAAGTAGGTGAGAGACCACAGGAATAATGTGTCCACATCGAGCCGCTTTGGAGAGCATACAGGAGAAAGCGTCAGCCACAAAGTTGAAAAGAACAGGGGAGGCCGGATCCCCTTGGCGGAGGCCCCTCCCATTCGCAAAGAAGTTGCTAATAGCACCATTTACGGCAACTGCAGTGTGGCCACCCGAGACCAACTGCATGATACGGTGAACATAGGCACCGTCGAAACCTTTGGCAAGAAGAATCTGCCTAAGAAAAGACCAGCTAACCGAGTCATACGCTTTTTCGAAGTCTAGTTTGAGAATGATAGCTTTGGATTTCCGCACATGGAGGTCATGAACTATCTCATGAAGGGAGAGAATGCCATCTAAAATAAAGCGCCCTTGGATAAAAGCAGATTGGAAGGGACTAATAACTCTGTGAGCTACCGGAGACAGCCGGTTCGCAAATCCTTTGGAAGGGAACTTGGCAAAGTTGTTAATCAACGCTATAGGCCGGAATTGGGAAATGACATCAGCACCCTTAACCTTAGGGATCAGGGATATAACAGCATAGTTCAGGTGAGAGATGTCGACAGTACCAAGACAAAAACCCTAAATAATGTTACACACCAACTGTTTCAACTGGGGCCAAAATTTCTGAAAGAAAGGGATGGAGAAGCCATCAGGCCCGGAAGCAGCATTAGTATTGGCAGAATTAACCACATCCCAGATTTCCTGATCGGAGAGCGGAAGCATCAAGGAAGCATTCTCCTCAGGAGAAATTTTAAGACCAGAACTCCAGAGGTGGGGGGAGATGGACAGGCCCGATGGAGGTTTAGCCCCTAACAGAGACGAAAAGAAGTCCACCACGTGAGCCATAATCACAGATTGGTCTGTAGAGCGCATACCATTAATCAATAGGCTATTAATCTCACAACGCCTACGCCTACCATTTGCAATCGCAAAGAAATAAGCAGTAGGAGCGTCTCCTTTGAGAGTCCAATTGAGGGTGCCCCTCTGACGCCAGTAAATCTCAGCCTGATGATGCAGCTGCAGAAGAGCGGCCTCCAGATTATAGCGAACAACCCAACCATCATCCGAGAGCCCAATAGAGTCCGCAATATGATCCAGCTCTAGGATCTGATTTTCAAGGAAGGCTTTGGAGCGGCGATCCTCCGCCGCACGGTTACGTGACCAACCTCTAAGAAATTTTCGTAAAGCATAGGCACATGACTGCCAATCATCCAGAGGGCCAAAAGAGCGGGGGTTGTGAGAGAGGGATTGGGAGATTTTCTCCGCAACCATGTCAACAAAGCCATCAACAGACAGCCAAGAAGCATCAAACTGAAATCTAGTCGGAGGTCTATTGCGAATGGAACCATCATCCAGAATCAAGGGGGTGTGGTCTGACCCCACAATACATTTAGCTACAAGAGAGGACCTAGGAAACAAGGCATCCCAACTAGGACATACGAAGACACGATCAAGCACGGATCTGATGGGGTTCGCCTGATGATTAGACCAAGTAAAGCGGGCTCCTCCCCGAGGAAGCTCCCGAATGGCGTTGACACTAATAAAGTCGTTAAAAGCATTGGCTAAAGACCAGGAAAAATTATCATTGTTCTTGTCAAGAGGGCATCGCAAAAGATTAAAGTCTCCCCCAATCACCGTCGGGAGAGAACAGGACTCAAGCTTGATCGAAAGTTCATCAAGGAAAAGGTGCGAAAAGGAGTGA
The DNA here is from genome assembly GCF_018294505.1 of Triticum aestivum. NCBI lineage: Eukaryota > Viridiplantae > Streptophyta > Magnoliopsida > Poales > Poaceae > Triticum > Triticum aestivum. The sequence goes on along the minus strand of NC_057800.1, from coordinate 500,524,771 downwards.
TCCGCGGGCCCATAAACAACTATAAATTCACAGAGGGCATTCATAGATCTATGCGAGAGAACAACACTAGCCCAATAAAACCCATGATCAAAAGCAACAAAGTCAAAAATATCCTTATTAGAACCGATCAGAATCCCACCAGAGTGGCCCGAAGCCGGTAAAGATTGCCACTGAAATCTATCCATACCCACGATAGCAGAAAGCTCACTGGGGGTAAAGGAATCCTTAAACGTTTCAACCAGCCCCGCAAAGTCAATAGAGTTAGAACGAACCAAATCTTTCAGTTGGTCACGGCGCCCCCTAGCACCGAACCCTCTAATATTCCAGAATAAGGCCCTCATTTATACGAAAGGTTCTTGATACGGAGGCTCGACCTGCTGGAGGCCACACAGGTTTTAGATCGTTTATTAGTACCCCTCTTAGCAAGGCAGGATGAGGATGAGGGCTGGCCACTACTAGCACCCGAAGCCTCCCCCACAACACAACCAGCATCCGCCACCCGCGAGGCAACAACCTCTTTGGCTTCCGCAATGGTAGCTTGGGCCAATTCATTAGCCCGAATAATAGCAAGGAGCGAACTGGGAGAGCCAACAGAAGTATCAACCACCAAACCCACATCCGACATAATGTTTAAAAGATGATCATCAGACATCGAAGGTAAAACCACCCGAACCGGAGAAACAGCGACCGATGGGGATGGGGAGGTACCTGGGGGAGGGAGGTCATTCGCCGCAGCCCGCTTCTCCGCCCTTTCCAGAATCGAGCCACCAGAATGTGAAACCCGCCTACCTTTGCGGGCCGTGGACACCGGGGAGCGGATAGCAGGCGACCGCGCAGCAGGAGAGCCAGCGTGGGGGCCCGAGTGGGACGTGGAGCCCAGATCATGATCAAGACGCCGACAGATCCCCTTCATAGATTTCTTCGAGCCCGAGGAGGTCCGGCTCTTAGCTGAGTACTTGCGAACTGAGGATTTCTTCTTCGAGGGGTGTTGTGATTCCATCATATCACGAGCAGGAGAGCCAGGGAGATCTTCAATACCCGAACGAGTGGGGGAGATAGGGCGAGCCGGGAGGTTGGAGCATGCAGCAGACACAGGAGTAGCCGAGCAGGGCGGAGCTTTAGGCAGATCAACAGCAGCAAAGGGGGCCATCTGGACTGAAGGGGGAATCACTACATCTTCACGAGGAGCATCACCAGCAGGCGCTTGAGAATGAAACATCTCACGTTCTGAGTCTGCCAGGCTATCCCATTCAGATTGAGTGAAGCGGAGATTAGACCCAAAACTCTGATTGGGGCCACCAAAAGAACCATCCCCTTCCTTGTCATGTTTATCTGAAGGGTTAGCAGGAGGAGGGGGGAAGGTGGAGCAGCCGCCGTCGCCCCCTCCACCCGCACCCGCAACCTGATGCCATTGGGAGAGGGATAGACATCAATGAAGCCATGCACCCGATCAGGATCAACACACCAGACCTTCAACCGAGCAGGACCAACCTTGTTCAAAGACTCCTCATCCACCTCGATGGGTTTCCCAATCAAAACCCCAAAGGACATGAGGAAAACAGACGAGCGCAGACTAGCAGGTAGATCTTCAATCAACACCCACACTTGAGACAAAGGACCAACAGCAGTACCGTTGGATGCAGCCGCTTTGACAGAAACCACCAGTTGATTAAGAGGTAAGGTGAAGCTGGTGCAGGAAGCAATCATTCGCAGGCAATCTTTGGAGGGGAACACCACAGAGAAGTCAAACTCTGATAGCTGCACAACTTGCCAGTCCCAACTAGCCACATCCCAGATGCGAAGCCCTTCCAGCAGAGTTTGGGGGGAGATCTTTTGGTCTTTGACAGAGATAATAGCCGCATTGGACAGCGTAGGAGCCACCTCCCGAACAGGCAGGTCACCATCAAAAGCGAAGAAGGAGCAGCCAGGAAGACCCAGACCAAACTGGATGACCGCGGGAGGTTTCTGTCTATCCATGCAATTGACCGTGAGGTGACCATCAGAGCGACAAATCAAGCAGAATGGTGGATTGGTGCAGCGAGACTGAAAGTGGCCCGGTCTGTGGCAAGCGAAGCAGGTAAGCGCCGAGGGGTTGCTGTGGGAAGAGGGAGAGGGACGGGGTTGCTACTGCAATTGGGGAGGGGGAAGGATCCCATCCCCAGAAGCCGAACCGGGCGGCCGACGCGCCGGCCCCGCGAAGGATCGAGGCGGCGGACGAAAACCAGATCCGGCCCCAAACGAGCGAGGAGGAGGGGGAGGTAGGGGCCGAGACGGGGCCGACGGACCACGCCCAACCCCCGGAGCCGGGAGGGAAGCCGAGGACGAAGACATCCCACCGCTAGAAGCCACCGCCGCCTCCCACGGGTCCACCACCAGGGAAGGAGAGGGACCAGACCCAGAGCCCTGCAAGCCAGATCCAGTCACACCCTCCTTCACCCGCTTCGGACCTGGAGCCCAGGCCTCGCGGGCATGAGCCGCCTGCTCGTGCGCCGCTTGCTCCGACTCCAGCTTGGAGCGGAGCGAAGCCTCAAGCTCCAGCTCCACCGCGGAGGCGGGGGAATCCTCGCGGCGCCGTTTGCAACCAGAAAGCGCCTCGCAGGAAGAACCCCTAGATTTGTCCATGGAGATCACCACAGCAAAAGGAAGAAGGAGGGGTGGAGGTGGGGGGGGGGATCTGATGATGCGACGGATGGGAAGACGATAGCGGCGCAAGTCAGCAGCGGACGCAGTAAACCCTAGCAGAAGATAGATAATTGAAAGAATGGAGAAGAAAATGCCGACTTCTGCTACAAAAGAGCTTTAAAAGCATCCTTAGGAGAAGGGTCGAACGGAGTTGTTGGAAAACCAACAACAAAAAGAGTAAACTTGTTGTGGTCTTATGGAAAACATCTCAAAACTATGAGGTGAAGTTCTGCCACTAACGGAAACGATAGATTGGATTGATATCAACAAGGAGACGAGAAACTTATACCACCGGGAGGATAAAAGAACTTGGGTCAATTATAAGCACCATAAATAGCAAAAATCCTTAGGGAAGGCTTTAGGTGAAAAAATAACCCAACATAACTCCAATGACGCGATTGATGGATTTAAGATATCTCATTCTTGACAACATGTGAGTCATGAAACATGAACTCAAATTATCAAGATTAACATAATACCACCTCCCATGATACGAAAAAGAATTGCACTCCGGATTGCAAGATGAAGAATGCTTGAGCTCCTCTGAAAAGAATCTCGATGAACACTCCGAGAAGGAATTAAATCCTTGCTGAACCAACATGTAGAATCTCCATGAAGAACTCCGGTACAAAAGAATAACGAAAAGAAAGAGAAGTTGAAAACACAAGGTGAAACCTTGTAATGATTTAAATGAATCTCCGTGGTGAAATAATTGAAAAAGGTTGGAACTCCGGGAAAAAGAGAAGATGAAAACGATTGAAATCAGGAATTTGATGAGCCTCCGGAATAAAGAATTAATCATTTGGGTGAATCAAGAATAAGAATTATGATATGCTCATCCTTCACCAATTAAATTGATGACAATCAACGGATTTGACATCTTACTTATTCTCGTAGAAAAGATTAAGAGAGATATAACATAAACTTGAGAAAGTGTTCAACGAACCACCAGTAGGATCGAAACAACGAATGAATTGATATGATAAAGAAGGAAGAGAAATCTTGAACGAACCATCGTAAGAATTCAAAATGAACGAAGTAAAGGGATGAATCATCGGGTAAGAATTGTGAAATGAACGAAGATAATTGAGACAATCTAGATACATGAGAACAAAGAGATTATGAGCTGATTAGAGAATCCTTGATTTAAGCACCGGTATGATTTAGAGTATGAGAGCTGAAAGCTGGAATGAATAAATCTGAGGTGATGGGCTTCGGAGTAAAGAAATGGAAACATCTCATGAAATGCTCCGGATAGGTGAAAAGAATTTTCGCAACCAAAACAATTATGAGAGGATGGCATTAAGCTAGTACTTAGAATCTTCATGAGAACGGATATGATTGAAGAGAAATTATTCCTCGATATTCAAATGTTGAGAATGATGACGAGAACCACCACTGAAAATTTTTGAGGCACTCCGGAAAGAAATTGGAAAAGGTTGAGCCAACGATGAAAAGAATTTGAAAGATCTTGGAGAAAGGCATTTGACTGATGATAATTCATTCTTACGTCAAACTTTGAGATGAATTTGAAAATAGCTCTGGTAAAATTAGAAGAGTCAGGTAAGATCCTAGGAAAAACCTGTGGGTTAGGGCCCACTCAAGAGAAACACCGTTGAAAAGATTTGAAGGAGAGATTACACCGGTTGATTTGAATGGCTTGAATGAGATAACAACCTCGAAATAGGTTGAACGGATCTTGAATGACAAGACGCGCATTTTGAGATATCTTGAGCACTCCGTAACAAATGAATAGCGAGAGGTGAACGATTAAGAATTGCACCGGCAAGAGAAAGCATTGAAATAAGGAAAAGGATATGATCAACAAACCTTGACTTGAAACCACCGGAGATGAAAATAATGAAGAATGATGAACTTGAGGCCCGTTAGAATCTTCATGAGAATCACCGAGTAAAAACATTGACGGAAAAGAATGGAGAGACTTCATAATCATAAGATAGATACTTGATAAAGAAATCTTAGTCCTTGAAGAAAAAGGGTGGGTGGGCGGGAAAAACAAAGGCAACTTGGAGACGGATGAAACAAACACCGTTGAGAAGAACTGATACTTGATCTTGCGGATGTTGAAATGTTCGGATCCACTTGAAGAGAAACACGCCGGTTGAAAAGGATTGACAGCACATCCCGATGATCAAGAAGGATTAGTATTCGCATAGGAGTATGAGAACACCGCTTAGGAAAGGTATGGAATCAACATTTGACTTCGAAGCAACTCGAATACCACAACTCAAAACAAAATAAGGATTGGCTTGCAGAAAAAGCCAGAACAAACATATGATAGAGATTTCGTCCGAAGTTTTCATGGTGGGGCCTACACGGGCTCGATCGTACAACACCATCATGTACAAGGCAGTGCACATGACATACGAAGTGTCCCCGAGTCGGCATAGCCAAGGACTCTTTAAGACACAACGAGACCACTGTAAAACCAACCGTGGATAGGCGGACCACTAGACGTCGAACCCCAATTTCATATCATACATCTGTCGGAAAGATATCCTAGGAGCTACCTGAATTCCCACTTATAAACTCCCAAAACTTTCCGGTTATGCAATCAGGTGTTGGGGATACAAGGGAAGCATAATATCTCACCCAAAACTAGCAAATCCTACATCCAGCTGTATCCATCCTTCAACACATAACCAAGAAACCTTCGGAAATCATTTACCTCAACCTTCGAAAAACATCCGTTATACGAGTTATGGCAATACTCCCGAACTCCCGCCCCAGTACTGGGTGGCATCGAGGTTATCTCACCAAAAACTGCATAAAAGAGATTTTCGATGTCGGCGAACTCAGGTATTCCAGAACTGCAACGATAAAATTGTGACGACAACACCTCGGAGCTCAACTCCCCGGGACACTGCCACAACCCCTAGATGTCAGGAGGCACCAAGAACAATGTTCTCGTCACAAAACCATCGGAACGATTCCAAGATACCCGCGTGATCCTAAAAAAAATTCGTGAAATTTGAGAAGAGAAGAGTCAAAACTCTACGTCAGGATGCCTCACCAGAGCGACGAAGGGAGTGAGGAGTAAAAAGAATCCTACTCTCTGACATATATAATCCTAAATGACTCAAAACATTTCTCTAGACTCAACAACGCCAACGATTCGATCAAGCAGGGGGCTCCTAAGGTCGGGGAAGGCTCTGATTACCAACTTGTAACACCCTCGATGCGGCTATATCTCCCACGTGTCGAAGCACGACTTAGAGGCATAACCGCATTGAAAGCAATGTCGCAAGTGAGGTAATCTTCACACAACCCATGTAATACGTAAGGGAAAGAGATACCTAGTTGGCTTACAATTGCCACTTCACACAATTACAGGAATAAAGCATTACATCATCCAGATACAAACAAGGTCCGACTACGGAACCAAAATAAAAGAAGACTACCCCAAAAGCTACACAGATCCCCGATCGTCGCAACCGGGCTCCACTACTAATCAACTGGAATGAAACAACACTACGAACAAGGTCTTCATTGAGCTCCTCCTTGAGCTCGGTTGCGTCACCTGCACGGTATCATCGGCACATGAAAACTGGTTTTGGAAGTATCTATGAGTCACGGGGACTCAGCAATCTCACACCCTCGCGATCAAGACTATTTAAGCTTATAGGAAGTGTAAAAGGTATGAGGTGGAGCTGCAGCAAGCGACTAGCGTATATGGTGGCTAACATACGCAAACGAGAGCGAGAAGAGAAGGCAAAAGCATGGTCGAACAACTATGATCAAGAAGTGATCCTAGTACAACCCACGTCAAGCATTACTCCAACACCGTGTTCACTTCCCGGACTCCGCCGAGAAGAGACCATCACGGTTACACACGCGGTTGGTGCATTTTAATTAAGTTCAACTTCAGGTTTTCTACAACTGGACATTAACAGATTCCCATCTGCCCATAACCGCGGGCACGGCTTTCGAAAGTTCAAATCCCTGGAGGGGTGTCCCAACTTAGCCCATTACAAGCTCTCACGGTTAACGAAGGATATTCCTTCTCCCAAGACAATCTGATCAGACTCGGCATCCCAGTTACAAGACATCCTCGACAATGGTAAAACAAGTCCAGCAACACCGCCAGAATGTGCCGACAAATCCTGATAGGAGCTGCACATATCTCGTTCTCAGGGCACACTCAGATGAGCGCTCCATACAACTAAAACCAAACCTCGAGTTTCCCCGAGGGGGCGCTGCACAGGGCTCTAGTTTGGACCAACACTCAGAGGAGCACTGGCCCCGGGGGGGGGGGGGGTTTAAATAAATATGACCCTTGAGTCTGCAGAACCCAAGGGAAAGAAAATGCTAGGTGGCGAATGGTAAAACCAATGTTGGGTATTGCTGGAGGAGTTTTATTCAAGGCGAACTGTCAAGGGGTTCCCATTATAACCCAACCGTGTAACGAACGCAAAATCCAGGAACATAACACCGATATGACGGAAACTAGGGCGACAAGAGTGGAACAAAACACCAGGCATAAGGCCGAGCCTTCCACCCTTTACCAAGTATATATATGCATGAATTAAATAAGAGATATTGTGATATCCCAACAAATATCCATGTTCCAACATGGAACAAACTCCATCTTCACCTGCAACTAGCAACACTATAAGAGGGGCTGAGCAAAGCAGTAACATAGCCAAACAACGGTTTGCTAGGACAAGGTGGGTTAGAGGCTTGGCTTAACAATGTTGGAAATATGCCCTAGAGGCAATAATAAAAGGATTATTATTGTATTTCCTTGTTCATGATAATTGTCTTTTATTCATGCTATAATTGTGTTATCCGGAAATCGTAATACATGTGTGAATACATAGACACCAACATGTCCCTAGTAAGCCTCTAGTCGACTAGCTCGTTGATCAACAGATAGTCATGGTTTCCTGACTATGGACATTGAATGTCATTGATAACGAGATCACATCATTAGGAGAATGATGTGATGGACAAGACCCAATCCTAAACATAGCACAAGATCGTATAGTTCGTTTGCTAGAGTTTTTCCAATGTCAAGTATCTTTTCCTTAGACCATGAGATCGTGTAACTCCCGGATACCGTAGGAGTGCTTTGGGTGTACCAAACATCACAACGTAACTGGGTGACTATAAAGGTATACTACGGGTGTCGCCGAAAGTGTCTGTTGGGTTGACACGGATCAAGACTGGGATTTGTCACTCCGTATGACGGAGAGGTATCTCTGGGACCACTCGGTAATGCATCATCACAATGAGCTCAAAGTGACCAAGTGTCTGGTCACGGGATCATGCATTACGGTACGAGTAAAGTGACTTGCCGGTAACGAGATTGAACGAGGTATTGGGATACCGACGATCGAATCTCGGGCAAGTAACGTACCGATTGACAAAGGGAATTGTATACGGGGTTGCTTGAATCCTCGACATCGTGGTTCATCCGATGAGATCATTGAGGAACATGTGGGAGACAACATGGGTATCCATATGCCGCTGTTGGTTATTGACCGGAGAGCCATCTCGGTCATGTCTACATGTCTCCCGAACTCGTAGGGTCTACACACTTAAGGTTCGGTGACGCTAGGGTTGTAGAGATATAATATGCAGTAACCCGAAAGTTGTTAGGAGTCCCGGATGAGATCCCGGACGTCACAAGGAGTTCTGGAATGGTCTGGAGGTGAAGAATTATATATAGGAAGTGCAGTTTCGGCCATCGGGAGAGTTTCGGGGGTCACCGGTATTGTACCGGGACCACCGGAAGGGTCCCGGGGGTCCACCGGGTGGGGCCACCCATCCCGGAGGGCCCCATGGGCCAAAGTGGGGAGGGGAACCAGCCCATAGTGGGCTGGTGCGCCCCCCTTGGCCCACCCCATGCGCCTAGGGTTGGGAACCCTAGGGTGGGGGGCGCCCCACCTGGCTTGGGGGGCACTCCACCCCTTGGCCGCCGCCCCCTAGGAGATCCCATCTCCTAGGGCCGGCGCACCCCCTAGGGGGCCTATATAAAGGGGGAGGGAGGGGGCAGCCGCACCCTTGAGTCTTGGCGCCTCCCTCTCCCCTGCTACACCTCTCCCTCTCGCAGTAGAACGGCGAAGCCCTGCTGCGGTGACCCCTGCATCCACCACCACGCCGTCGTGCTGCTGGATCTTCATCAACCTCTCCTTCCCCCTTGCTGGATCAAGAAGGAGGAGACGTCACGCTGACCGTACGTGTGTTGAACACGGAGGTGCCGTCCGTTCGGCGCTAGGATCTCCGGTGATTTGGATCACGTCGAGTACGACTTCCTCATCCCCATTCTTTGAACGCTTTCGCGCGTGATCTACAAAGATATGTAGATGCAATCCGATCACTCGTTTCTAGATGAACTCATAGATGGATCTTGGTGAAACCGTAGGAATTTTTTGTTTTCTGCAACGTTCCCCAACAGTGGCATCATGAGCTAGGTCTATGCGTAGTTCTCTTTGCACGAGTAGAACACAATTTGTTGTGGGCGTAGATGTTGTCAACTTTCTTGCCGCTACTAGTCTTATTTTGCTTCAGCAGTATTGTGGGATGAAGCGGCCCGGACCAACCTTACACGTACGCTTACGTGAGACCGGTTCCACCGACTGACATGCACTAGTTGCATAAGGTGGCTTGCGGGTGTCTGTCTCTCCCACTTTAGTTGGAGCGGATTCGATGAAAAGGGTCTTTATGAAGGGTAAATAGAAGTTGACAAATCACGTTGTGGCTTTCACGTAGGTAAGAAAACGTTCTTGCTAGAACCCTATTGCAGCCACGTAAAACTTGCAACAACAATTAGAGGACGTCTAACTTGTTTTTGCAGCAAGTGTTTTGTGATGTGATATGGCCAAAGTTGTGATGAATGATGAATGATATATATGTGATGTATGAGATGTTCATGCTATTGTAATAGGAATCACGACTTGCATGTCGATGAGTATGACAACCGGCAGGAGCCATAGGAGTTGTCTTTATTTTTTGTATGACCTGCGTGTCATTGAGAAACGCCATGTAAATTACTTTACTTTATTGCTAAACGTGTTAGCCATAGTAGTAGAAGTAATAGTTGGCGAGCAACTTCATGGAGACACGATGATGGAGATCATGATGATGGAGATCATGGTGTCATGCCGGTGACAAGATGATCATGGAGCCCCAAGATGGAGATCAAAGGAGCTATGTGATATTGGCCATATCATGTCACTATTATTATTTGATTGCATGTGATGTTTATCATGTTTTTGCATCTTGTTTACTTAGAACGACGGTAGTAAATAAGATGATCCCTCATAATAATTTCAAGAAAGTGTTCCCCCTAACTGTGCACCGTTGCGACAGTTCGTTGTTTCGAAGCACCACGTGATGATCGGGTGTGATAGATTCCAACGTTCACATACAACGGGTGTAAGACAGATTTACACATGCAAACACTTAGGTTGACTTGACGAGCCTAGCATGTACAGACATGGCCTCGGAACACAGAAGACCGAAAGGTCGAGCATGAGTCGTATAGAAGATACGATCAACATGAAGATGTTCACCGATGTTGACTAGTCCGTCTCACGTGATGATCGGACACGGCCTAGTTAACTCGGATCATGTTATACTTAGATAACTGGAGGGATGTCTATCTGAGTGGGAGTTCATTGAATAATTTGATTTAGATGAACTTAATTATCATGAACTTAGTCTAAAATCTTTACAACATGTATTGTAGATCAAATGGCCAACGTTGTCCTCTACTTCAACGCGTTCCTAGAGAAAACCAAGCTGAAAGACGATGGCAGCAACTACACGGACTGGGTCCGGAACCTGAGGATCATCCTCATAGCTGCCAAGAAAGATTATGTCCTACAAGCACCGCTAGGTGAAGCACCTGTTCTCCTTGCAGAACAAGACGTTATGAACGCTTGGCAGACACGTATCGATGATTACTCCGTCGTTCAGTGCGGCATGCTTTACAGCTTAGAACCGGGGCTCCAAAAGCCTTTTGAGAGACACGGAGCATATGAGATGTTCGAAGAGCTGAAAATGGTTTTTCAAGCTCATGCCCGGGTCGAGAGATATGAAGTCTCTGACAAGTTCTTCAGCTGTAAGATGGAGGAAAATAGTTCTATCAGTGAGCACATACTCACTATGTCAGGGTTACATAACCGCTTGACTCAGCTGGGAGTTAATCTCCCGGATGACGCGGTCATTGACAGAATCCTTCAGTCGCTTCCACCGAGCTACAAGAGCTTTGTGATGAACTTCAATATGCAGGGAATGGAAAAGACCATTCCTGAAGTATTTGCAATGCTGAAATCAGTAGAGGTAGAATTCAAAAAGGAACATCAAGTGTTGATGGTGAATAAAACCACTAAGTTCAAGAAAGGCAAGGGTAAGAAAACTTCAAGAAGGACGGCAAGGGAGTTGCCGCGCCCGGCAAGCAAGCTGCCAGGAAGAAGCCAAAGAATGGACCCAAGCCCGAGACTGAGTGCTTTTATTGCAAGGAAAGTGGTCACTGGAAGCGGAACTGCCCCAAATACTTAGCGGACAAGAAGGCCGGCAAAAGGAAAGGTATATGTGATATACATGTAATTGATGTGTACCTTACCAGTACTCGTAGTAGCTCCTGGGTATTTGATACCGGTGCAGTTGCTCACATTTGTAACTCAAAAGCAGGAGCTGCGGAATAAGCGGAGACTGGCGAAGGACGAGGTGACGATGCGCGTCGGGAATGGTTCCAAGGTCGATGTGATCGCCGTCGGCACGCTACCTCTACATTTACCTACGGGATTAGTTTTAAACCTCAATAATTGTTATTTAGTGCCAGCTTTGAGCATGAACATTGTATCAGGATCTCGTTTAATTCGAGATGGCTACTCATTTAAATCCGAGAATAATGGTTGTTCTATTTATATGAGAGATATGTTTTATGGTCATGCTCCGATGGTGAATGGTTTATTCTTAATGAATCTCGAGCGTAATGCTACACATATTCATAGTGTGAGTACCAAAAGATGTAAGGTTAATAATGATAGTCCCACATACTTGTGGCACTGCCGCCTTGGTCACATAGGTGTCAAACACATGAAGAAGCTCCATGCAGATGGACTTTTAGAGTCTCTTGATTACGAATCATTTGACACATGCGAACCATGCCTCATGGGTAAAATGACCAAGACTCCGTTCTCAGGAACAATGGAGCGAGCAACCAACTTATTGGAAATCATACATACTGATGTGTGCGGTCCAATGAGTGTTGAGGCTCGCGGTGGTTATCGTTATGTTCTCACCCTCACTGATGACTTGAGTAGATATGGGTATGTCTACTGAATGAAACACAAGTTTGAGACCTTTGAAAGGTTCAAGGAATTTCAGAGTGAGGTTGAGAATCAACGTGACAGGAAAATCAAGTCCCTGCGATCAGATCGTGGAGGAGAATACTTGAGTCACGAATTTGGCACACACTTAAGAAAATGTGGAATAGTTTCACAACTCACGCCGCCTGGAACACCTCAGCGTAATGGTGTGTCCGAACGTCGTAATTGCACTCTATTGGATATGGTGCGATCTATGATGTCTCTTACCGATTTACCGCTATCATTTTGGGGCTATGCTTTAGAGACTGCCGCATTCACATTAAATAGGGCTCCGTCGAAATCCGTTGAGATGACACCGTATGAATTATGGTTTGGGAAGAAACCTAAGCTGTCGTTTCTAAAATTTTGGGGATGCGATGCTTATGTCAAGAAACTTCAACCTGAAAAGCTCGAACCCAAGTCGGAAAAATGCGTCTTCATAGGATACCCTAAAGAAACTATTGGGTATACCTTCTACCTCAGATCCGAAGGCAAGATCTTTGTTGCCAAGAATGGATCCTTTCTAGAGAAAGAGTTTCTCTCGAAAGAAGTAAGTGGGAGGAAAGTAGAACTTGATGAAGTATTACCTCTTGAACCGGAAAGTGGCGCAACTCAGGAAAATGTTCCTGTGGTGCCTGCACCAATTAGAGAGGAAGTTAATGAGGATGATCAAGATACTTCTGATCAAGCTCCTACTGAAATTCGAAGGTCCACAAGGACACGTTCCGCACCAGAATGGTACAGCAACCCTGTCTTGGAAATCATGTTGTTAGACAACGGTGAACCTTCGAACTATGAAGAAGCGATGGCGGGCCCGGATTCCGACAAATGGCTGGAAGCCATGAAATCCGAGATAGGATCCATGTATGAAAACGAAGTATGGACTTCGACTGACTTGCCTGTTGAGCGGCGAGCCATAGAAAATAAATGGATCTTTAAGAAGAAGACATACGCGGATGGTAATGTGACCATCTATAAAGCTCGGCTTGTCGCTAAGGGTTATCGACAAGTTCAAGGGGTTGACTACGATGAGACTTTCTCACCGGTAGCGAACCTGAAGTCCGTCCGAATCATGTTAGCAGTTGCCGCATTCTATGATTATGAGATATGGCAAATGGACGTCAAAACATCATTCCTTAATGGTTTCCTTAAGGAAGAATTGTATATGATGCAGCCGGAAGGTTTTGTCGATCCTAAGAATGTTGACAAGGTGTGCAAGCTCCAACGCTCGATTTATGGGCTGGTGCAAGCATCTCGGAGTTGGAACATTCACTTTGATGAGATGATCAAAGCATTTGGGTTTATGCAGACTTATGGAGAAGCCTGCGTTTACAAGAAAGTGAGTGGGAGCTCTGTAGCATTTCTCATATTATATGTAGATGACATACTTTTGATGGGAAATGATATAGAGCTTTTGGACAGCATTAAGGCCTACTTGAATAAGAGTTTTTCAATGAAGGACCTTGGAGAAGCTGCTTATATATTAGGCATCAAGATCTATAGAGATAGATCAAGACGCCTCATAGGTCTTTCACAAAGCACATACCTTGATAAGATATTGAAGAAGTTCAATATGGATCAGTCTAAGAAGGGGTTCTTGCCTGTGTTGCAAGGTGTGAAATTGAGCTCAGCTCAATGTCCGACCACGGCAGAAGATATAGAAGAGATGAGTGTCATCCCCTATGCCTCAGCCATAGGTTCTATTATGTATGCCATGCTGTGCACCAGGCCTGATGTAAACCTTGCCGTAAGTTTGGTAGGTAGGTACCAAAGTAATCCTGGCAAGGAACACTGGACAAACGGTCAAGAATATCCTGAAGTACCTGAAAAGGACTAAGGAAATGTTTCTCGTTTATGGAGGTGACGAAGAGCTCGTCGTAAAGGGTTACGTCGACGCTAGCGTCGACACAGATCTGGATGACTCTAAGTCACAAACCGGATATGTGTATATTTTGAATGGTGGGGCAGTAAGCTGGTGCAGTTGCAAGCAGAGCGTCGTGGCGGGATCTACATGTGAAGCGGAGTACATGGCAGCCTCGGAGGCAGCGCATGAAGCGATTTGGGTGAAGGAGTTCATCACCGACCTAGGAGTCATACCCAATGTGTCGGGGCCGATCAAACTCTTCTGTGACAACACTGGAGCTATTGCACTTGCCAAGGAGCCTAGGTTTCACAAGAAGACCAGGCACATCAAGCGTCGCTTCAACTCCATTCGTGAAAATGCTCAAGATGGAGACATAGATATTTGTAAAGTACATACGGACCTGAATGTAGCAGATCCGTTGACTAAACCTCTCCCTAGAGCAAAACATGATCAACACCAGAATTCCATGGGTGTTCGATTCATCACAATGTAACTAGATTATTGACTCTAGTGCAAGTGGGAGACTGTTGGAAATATGCCCTAGAGGCAATAATAAAAGGATTATTATTGTATTTCCTTGTTCATGATAATTGTCTTTTATTCATGTTATAATTGTGTTATCTGGAAATCGTAATACATGTGTGAATACATAGACACCAACATGTCCCTAGTAAGCCTCTAGTCGACTAGCTTGTTGATCAACAGATAGTCATGGTTTCTTGACTATGGACATTGAATGTCATTGATAACGAGATCACATCATTAGGAGAATGATGCGATGGACAAGACCCAATCCTAAACATAGCACAAGATCATATAGTTCGTTTGCTAGAGTTTTTCCAATGTCAAGTATCTTTTCCTTAGACCATGAGATCATGTAACTCCTGGATACTGTAGGAGTGCTTTGGGTGTACCAAACGTCACAACGTAATTGGGTGACTATAAAGGTATACTACAGGTATCTCCGAAAGTGTCTGTTGGGTTGACACGGATCAAGACTGGGATTTGTCACTCCGTATGACGGAGAGGTATCTCTGGGCCCACTCGGTAATGCATCATCACAATGAGCTCAAAGTGACCAAGTGTCTGGTCACGGGATCATGCATTACGGTATGAGTAAAGTGACTTGCCGGTAACGAGATTGAACGAGGTATTGGGATACCGACGATCGAATCTCGGGCAAGTAACGTACCGATTGACAAAGGGAATTGTATACGGGGTTGCTTGAATCCTCGACATCGTGGTTCATCCGATGAGATCATCGAGGAGCATGTGGGAGCCAACATGGGTATCCAGATCCCGCTACCGGAGAGCCATCTCGGTCATGTCTACATGTCTCCCGAACCCGTAGGGTCTACACACTTAAGGTTCGGTGACGCTAGGGTTGTAGAGATATAATATGCAGTAACCCGAAAGTTGTTCGGAGTCCCGGATGAGATCCCAGACGTCACGAGGAGTTCCGGAATGGTCCAGAGGTGAAGAATTATATATAGGAAGTGCAGTTTCGGCCATCGAGAGAGTTTTGGGGGTCACCGTGAAAGTGCAACTATACCTAGGTGGTTTTGGTAATTCATAACAACATATAGCTCATTGAGCTAATGCTATTCCAAGATGATTATTTCAGGAAAGCTCAATGATTGGCATGGCATGGATGTGAAAGTGGAACCCTCAAAATGCTAAGGACAAAGGATTGGCTCAAGCTCAAAAGCTCAAGACTCTTCATTTTATATTTTAGTGATCCAAGATCACATTGAGTCTTTAGGAAAAGCCAATACTATCAAGGAGGGATGAGGTGTTGCTTAATGATCCTCTTGCTTCATGTGCTTAGTGATATGCTCCAAAACCCTCAACTACTTTCCCATATCCACATATGACCTAAACCCTAAGACAAACTCGGTCATACCGATTCTTTCTATCCGGCGCCACCGAGTTTCAGTTGTCATAAGCCACTGCCAAACCCTAGCAATTCGGTTCTACCGATAGGGATCTCGGTCTCACCGAGATGGGATTGCAAACTCTCTGTTTCCCTTTCGTAACTTTTTGGTCTCACCGAAAGAGCGAATCGGTCCCACCGAGATTGCAATGTAAATTCAGTGTTTCCTTTTTGTAACTTTTCGGTCTCACCGAAAGAGCAAATCGGTCCCACCGAGTTTGCTTGACCAACTCTCTGGTTAGCTGATTACCAAATTCGGTCTCACCGAGTTTGTGTAATCGGTCTCACTGAGATTACGTTATGCCCAAACCCTAACCATATCGGTCCCACCGAGTTGCATGTCAGTCCCACAGAAAATATCTAACGGTCACTAGGTTTACATTTTCGGTCCGACCGAGTTTATTGATTCGGTCCCACCGAGATTGGAAAACTGTGTGTAACGGTTGAATTTTGTGTGGAGGCTATATATACCCCTCCACCTCCTCTTCATTCGTGGAGAGAGCCATCAGAACACATACACAATTCCAATTCATATGTTCTGAGAGAGAACCACCTACTCATGTGTTGAGACCAAGATATTCCATTCCTACCATATGAATCTTGATCTCTAGCCTTCCCCAAGTTGCTTTCCACTCAAATCTTCTTTCCACGAAATCCAAATCCTATGAGAGAGAGTTGAGTGTTGGGGAGACTATCATTTGAAGCACAAGAGCAAGGAGGTCATTACCTACACACCATTTGTTACTTCTTGGAGAGTGGTGTCTCCTAGATTGGCTAGGTGTCACTTGGGAGCCTCCGACAAGATTGTGGAGTTGAACCAAGGAGTTTGTAAGGGCAAGGAGATCGCCTACTTCGTGAAGATCTACCGCTAGTGAGGCAAGTCCTGTGTGGGCGATGGCCATGGTGGGATAGACAAGGTTGCTTCTTCGTGGACCCTTTGTGGGTGGTTGCTTCTTCGTGGACCCTTCGTGGGTGGAGCCCTGTGTGGACTCGCGCAACTGTTACCCTTTGTGGGTGGAGCCCTCCGTGGACTCTCGCAACCGTTACCCTTTGTGGGTTGAAGTCTCCATCAACGTGGATGTAGGATAGCACCACCTATCCGAACCACGGGAAAAACATCTGTGTCTCCAATTGCGTTTGAATTCTCCAAACCCTTCCCTTTACATTCTTGCAAGTTGCATGCTTTACTTTCCGCTGCGAATATACTCTTTGCATGCTTGCTTGAATTGTGTGATGATTGCTTGACTTGTCCTACAATAGCTAAAATCTGCCAAGAACTAAAATTGGGAAAAGGTTAAGCTTTTATTTGGTCAAGCAGTCTAATCACCCCCCCTCTAGACATACTTTCGATCCTACAATTGGTATCAGAGCTTTGGTCTCCATTTGCTTTGATCCCCATATCTTTTGGTGGTCATAGCCTTGGTTTCACAACCTAGGAGAGTATGGCGTCTAGCGAGGGAAATTATCACCGTAGAGGTCCTTACTTTGATGGTACTAATTTTGCTAGTTGGAAGCATAAAATGAAAATGCATATTCTTGGACATAACCCCGCCGTTTGGGCTATTATGTGTGTTGGTTTGCAAGGTGACTTCTTTGATGGGAAAGAATTAAACCGTGAAGCTACCGCGGATGAGTTGAAGATGTTGCAATACAATGCTCAAGCTTGTGATATTCTCTTCAACGGATTATGCCCCGAAGAATTCAACAAAATCAGCCGTCTTGAGAATCCAAAGGAAATTTGGGACACTTTGATTGATATGCACGAAGGTACCAACTCCGTCAAGGAATCCAAGTTGGATGTGCTTCAAAGTCAACTTGACAAGTTCAAAATGAAGGATGGTGAAGGTGTCGCTGAAATGTACTCTAGGCTTGCTCTCATCACAAACGAGATTGCTGGCTTAGGAAGTGAAGAGATGACCGATAGATTCATCATCAAGAAGATTATAAGAGCGTTGGATGGAAAATATGATACCATGTGCACATTGATCCAAATGATGCCCAATTACAAAGATCTCAAGCCAACGGAGGTGATTGGAAGAATTGTTGCTCATGAGATGTCACTTAGGGATAAAGAGGAACTTCACAACAAATCAAGTTGTGCCTACAAAGCCTCATGTGAAGCCCCTACATCATCAAGTGAGAAACAAAACTTCAATGAAGAATTGAGCTTAATGGTGAAGAACTTCAACAAGTTCTACAAGAGTAGAAGCAAAGATAGAAGCTTCAAGTCAAGGTCCTACAATGACAAAAGATCTTCTAGTCGAGAGCGAAACTGCTACAGTTGTGGAAGACCCGGACACTATTCCAATGAGTGTACGGCTCCCTACAAGAGAAGAGAAGATTCTCCAAAAAGAAGAAGCAAAGAATCACCACCAAGAGAGAGAAGGAGTAGAGATGATCGTTATGAACGAAGATACTCACGGAGAAGCAAGGATTCGGAAAGGAAGGAAAAATCATCAAGGAGCTACACAAAACGAAGACATCAAGCTCATGTTGGTGAATGGGTATCCGGCTCCGACTCCGACAGCCGCTCCGAGAGAAGTTATCACTCCGACTCCGAAGATACTCAAGATGAAGGTGTTGCCAGTCTAGCACTTGTGTCAACCAACTCCTATGACATATTTAACTCACCAAATGAAGGAATTGGAAGATGCTTCATGGCCAAAGGTCCTAAGGTAACACACCCCGAGTATGTTGATTTCAATAGTGATGAAGACGACTTGTTAGGTGATGATTTGCTTGTTGACAACTCTAGTGATAAATACTATGATGAAACGTCAATTAATCATGCTAATCAAGATAAAACGAATGACAATGATAAGGAGAAGATTGAGGATCTAACTAAAGAACTAAACACTCTTAAGTTAGCTCATGAAACTATCTTCGAAGATCATCGAGAACTTTTAAGAGCTCATGAGAAAATACGCTTTGAAAAGCTCAATCTTGAGCAAGAGCATGAGTTCTTAAAAGCAATCAATGATGATCTCCACAAGAGAAGTTCTTCTCACATTGCCAAGCGTTTACTCTTATCCACTTACATGCCTCAAGTCAAGTCTAGTAACAAGAACAAGAAAGATTCTTCCACTAGTAGTAACAATGATCATGCTAAATCCAATATTGTTGCTTCTAGTAGTTCTCTTGATTCCACTAATGATTCTCTTAGCCAAGTTACACCTGAGCAAGAAAATAGCTTATTGAAGGGAATTATAGAGAAAGGAGTGTACAAAAGCCTTGCCGGGAGTAAGCAATTCGAGGAAATTGTGGTAAAGCAAGGAATGCACCGGAAAAATCAAGGTGTTGGTTTTGAACGAAAGTTCAATGCCAATGGAGTTGAGTGGGAAGAAGATCAATACCACAAGACAAAGTTTGTTCCTCAACAAGAGAAGTATGATACTTCCTTCAAGGGGACACAAGCTCAAGATGATCTTCCACCACAAGACTACAAGCAAAAAGGCAAGGACAAGCTTCAAGAGGAAATTGATGCATTTGAAGAAGCTCCTAAGACCTTAGTCAAGTGGATTCCCAAGACTAATTCAAGTTCCACTTCATCAAGTACGACTACAACTCCAAGGATTCCCATCAAGATGGTGTGGATCCAAAAGAAGAAGAACTAGAGAGTTCTTGAGGGTGACTCCGCCAACATACTTCACTCTTATCATTTTGGCAAGAACAAGTGCAATCAACTTCCACATCTTGCACTAGTTCAAGGAGTCACAAACCCTCTTGTTGGTAAGACAAGGGACAAGGTAACCTAAAAGTTTTCATGGACATCATCTTGTGTGTGCATCACTCTATGTCTATGGATATCCTTGTTTGTTCCTTGTGGGACTAACCCATGTAGGTATTGAAAGTGCAATTCACTCAAATGGATAGCTCCAAGTGATCTACATCAACATTGAACATCCACATCTTCAACATCTACATGAAGTCATCATCGACAAAACCCAAGGTTAGTTCATCCCTCTAAGGGGGGATATCACATCTAGGGGGAGCTTTACTCTAAGACTTGAGCCAAAGCAACTCTAAAGATGTGAACACAACAATGCTTTATGTAAAAGTGGTAACCCCACTTGAGCTTAAACGATGAGTATGACCTATGATCAAGTGTTCTCACTTGACTCCTAAGTCAATATACTCATATATAGATGACCTTGTCATCGCAAATTGCTTGATAGATGCTAGAATTGGTTGTGCATGCCTTGTCACATATTTCTTTTGCCATCTTATTGTGTGATCATGATGGTTGCATATTTTACTCATTCAAGGACATCCACTTGTTGCTTTGATTGTTTGGTTTTATTTCCTTTTGCCAAGTGGATGGACAAGAGTGCCTAAGAACCTCCTCTAGCTATCTATGCTTTTCTCGTCTCAAACTCTATTCATGCTACATCACAAAATTTGATCAAGTCAGATTCGAACCACTCTGTGTGAGGAGTGCTCGGAGTCCCCGATTCGTCATAGACTTAAACTTCCAAAACCTCTTTATGATTCTCAGTCTGACCGATACCCCACTTTCGGTCCTACCGAGATCATTAAGTTGATCTAGGTTTTTGATCTCGGTGCAACCGATTTGAACCTTTCGGTCACACCGAGTTGTTCCACTCGGTCACACCGACAGGGTCGGGCTATATATAGTCATGGGCAAAAATTTGGAAATTTCTCCGAACCCCTTCGCCCGCGCGATAGCCTACTCTGCCAACGTGGTCTCCGGATCGTCTCCTCGCCGCCAGCCGCCTCCAGCGCTGGTCTCCGTCGCCGTCAACGGGAATTCTACCCTGCCGTTGCCGCCATAGTGAGTCTCCGCCGAACTAGGGTATGGACTCGATCTTTGTGCTATTCTCCAATCTGATTCTTAGCACATTGTGATCATCATGATTCTTGCCACGATTGAAACGCTCCTATCCAGTCAATGCGTTCGTAGATTAGGTTTGATTCGAAAATTTTAGGGTTAGGTTTCCGCCGAAACCATCTCGGACCCACCGAGTTGAAAAACTCGGTCCCACCAATTTGGCTTATGCCATTGCACAAGTGAGACTCGGTCTGACCGAGAATTACTTATCGGTGTGACCGATTTTGGAACTCTATGAAACCCTAGCAGTCTCGGTGCCACCGAACTGTGACTCGGTCTGACCGAGTTCACTAGTTTAGGTGCCAAAACTGCTTCGGTATCACCGAGTTTAAAAATCGGTAGATCTGAGATGATTTCAGTGGGAAACTAAAACTAAGTTTCTGGATCATTCTTTTGCAAAAATCTCTGCATTTTGTGATGCTCATCTATTCTACCTCATCTATAAACTATTCACAGGGTCAGCAGTCAGAGTTTGCAACATGTCTGATCAGAGTGACAGCCAGAACTTGTCAGAGCAGCAAGTGCATATGAGTGAGGGCACTAGTCCCTCCAGCTCTTCAGATGATGGCAGCAGAAGTACCCCAAGCAATCTGCCAAAAGCTGCCACTAGACAGAGGAAGAAGAGAACTTCAGACTCTGAAGATGAAGATTATGTGGCAGAGGAAGAGGCCACATCAAAGAGAGTTGAGCCAGCACAGGGCACAAAGCCAGGCTTAAAGATCAAAAGGCCAACAGGCAGGCAGCCTATGTCAAAGGCCAGAGCTTCAACTGAAAAGCCTGCACCCAAAGAGCCAGTTGCTGCTGAAGGTAAGAAAAGAAAGGAAAGGGTGAAGAAGACCGTAGCCAAAGTGCTTGGAAAGGCTTCCATCATGGAAGAGGAAGAGGAAGAAGAGGTTGCTGCACCAGCACCTAAGGCACCCAAGCTAATGGGTGATGCTATCAAATCAGGGGCTACTGCATCTAAGCCCAAGGCTGCATCAAAGGTCAAGACAGCACCAAAGAGAAATACAAGGAGCATACCTGCAACTGAAAAGAACAAGGCCCCAGTGCCTGAAGCTGCTGAAGAAGAGGATGAAGAGCAAGTTCTTAGAAAACTCAAGCCCAAGATCCTAGACCACAACGATGCTCATCCTGTGGCTGAGGACATGAAGCTCAGGAGAGACTCAGGGCTAAGGAAGTGGAGAGAAGCAGATCCATATGCTTCAAGGAGGAGGACTGCTGTGGATTACAGATTTCACACCAAGGAACAGCAGGATTTCTATGAGACAATTTTGTTGGACAAGAAGCCCATTGTTTGTGACATGAGATGGGTCGACTGGACCTACATGAAGGAAAATGAGGACCACTACCCTGGAGTGTATGATAGCTTTAGTGCGTGTGGAGTTGCAGACTTTGTTGGGCAGAAGCTCACAAAGTGGAACGAGGAGCTCATTATGCAATTCTACTCCACAGCACACTTCTACCCAGATGGAAGGATCACATGGATGTCTGAAGGTACGAGGTACCAATCAACTGTTGAGGAATGGCCAAAGTTGATCAATGCCCCAGAGGAGCAAGCGGATGACTTGGACATTTATGCCAAGAAGAAGATGGACCACAACTCAATGTCCAACATGTACAAGGAGATTCCCAATGAAGCTCTTAATACTTTCAAGTTTGGGTCTGTGCATTATCTTCTGTCAGGGCTGCCTACTATAAATTGGATATTGAGGCACACTCTCTTGCCCAAGTCTAGAGATCACAAGATGATCAGAGGCCATGCAATCAACTTGCTACATATCTTTGATGTGCCACAGAAGTTCAAGGTGATGAGCCTCATGGTAGAGACCATTAAGAGGACAACAGCTGATTAGAAGAGGAGCTGTGGATATGCCCCACAAATTCAGGAGCTCATTAACTCCAATATGGGCACGGGCATATACTTATTGGACAAGGAACACCTGCCCATCCGTCCAGATTTTGAAGATAATCAAGTTGTCATGACTGAGAATGAGCCATCATCTGCCCAAGCACAAGCCAAGAAGGAGAAGGCAAGGAAGGAGAAAGCTGCCAAGATGCCAACTCAAGAGGAGGCATCTGAGTATTTCCTGAAAACTAAACAAGAGCAGCTTGGTTACCTGATTGCATCCACCCTGCGGATTGAGAAAGGACTAGCCACTCTAACTCAGAACCAGGCAAGCTTAGAGAGGATCATGGAACAAAAGTTCTATGACTTGGATGTCAAGGTGACAGAGATTTAGACTGTCGTGGAGCAGCTCCAGGATGACATGCAGGAGAGGAGAGGGAAGACAACCACTGATGCCTTTGCCAGAGTGCCACGAGGTCCGAGGTCGTCTGTAGTGCCAGTTCCTGACACAAGAGCAACTGCCTCAGCTCCAGCCATAGCACCAGCCCAACCAGCTCCAGCATCTACTTCAGCCTCAACTCCGACCACATCTACAGAAGGCTTCGTCCTTGGAGTGCTCCGGACTCCACCACCACCAGAAGATCAAGCCTGAGTGTCGACTTAGCACTATGCATTTTCTAGGAACTTTTTGGTAACTTGTTGCCAAAGGGGGAGAAAAATGTATAGATCATAGGCTTCAAGAGAGAGTGTTGCCTTTTTTCTCTCTTGCTTTGTTTGGTGGTTTTTCGAACTTTGTTTGCTTTTGAGTGCTTGAGATACTACGTCGTTATCTGTGAGACATTGATGATCATGTGTTTGATCATAAGCTACACTTAATGTTTGTTTAATGCTATTATCTTATCTATCTTATGTGATCATTCACTATTCTTGGTGATGAGTGCATGTATTTCATTCTTATCATTTTAAGCGCTCCACCAAGATGTATGTGACATGAAAGAGTAACCCATGACTCTAACTCCTTGTGCATTTGCAGTCCAAAGCAAATTTTAAATATGCACAAATTTAGGGGGAGCTCTTACTTGTCACATACTTCTCAAAGTGACGATATATTACATGCTTATTATCATTTGTCGAAGCTTTGATCTATATGTTGTCATCAATTACCAAAAAGGGGGAGATTGAAAGTGCAACTATCCCTAGGTGGTTTTGGTAATTCATAACAACATATAGCTCATTGAGCTAATGCTATTCCAAGATGATTATTTCAGGAAAGCTCAATGATTGGCATGGCATGGATGTGAAAGTGGAACCCTCAAAATGCTAAGGACAAAGGATTGGCTCAAGCTCAAAAGCTCAAGACTCTTCATTTTATATTTTAGTGATCCAAGATCACATTGAGTCTTTAGGAAAAGCCAATACTATCAAGGAGGGATGAGGTGTTGCTTAATGAGCCTCTTGCTTCATGTGCTTAGTGATATGCTCCAAAACCCTCAACTACTTTCCCATATCCACATATGACCTAAACCCTAAGCCAAACTCGGTCATACCGATTCTTTCTATCTGGCGCCACCGAGTTTCACTTGTCATAAGCCACTGCCAAACCCTAGCAATTCGGTTCTACCGATAGGGATCTCGGTCTCACCGAGATGGGATTGCAAACTCTCTGTTTCCCTTTCGTAACTTTTCGGTCTCACCGAAAGAGCGAATCGGTCCCACCGAGATTGCAATGTAAATTCAGTGTTTCCTTTTTGTAACTTTTTGGTCTCACCGAAAGAGCAAATCGGTCCCACCGAGTTTGCCTGACCAACTCTCTGGTTAGCTGATTACCAAATTCGGTCTCACTGAGTTTGTGTAATTGGTCTCACCGAGATTACGTTATGCCCAAATCCTAACCATATTGGTCCCACCGAGTTGCATGTCAGTCCCACCGAAAATCTCTAACGGTCACTAGGTTTACATTTTCGGTCCGACCGAGTTTATTGATTCGGTCCCACCGAGATTGGAAAATTGTGTGTAACGGTTGGATTTTGTGTGGAGGCTATATATACCCCTCCACCTCCTCTTCATTCGTGGAGAGAGCCATCAGAACACATACACAATTCCAATTCATATGTTCTGAGAGAGAACCACCTACTCATGTGTTGAGACCAAGATATTCCATTCCTACCATATGAATCTTGATCTCTAGCCTTCCCCAAGTTGATTTCCACTCAAATCTTCTTTCCACGAAATCCAAATCCTATGAGAGAGAGTTGAGTGTTGGGGGAACTATCATTTGAAGCACAAGAGCAAGGAGTTCATTACCTACACATCATTTGTTACTTCTTGGAGAGTGGTGTCTCCTAGATTGGCTAGGTGTCACTTGGGAGCCTCCGACAAGATTGTGGAGTTGAACCAAGGAGTTTGTAAGGGCAAGGAGATCGCCTACTTCGTGAAGATCTACCGCTAGTGAGGCAAGTCCTGTGTGGGCGATGGCCATGGTAGGATAGACAAGGTTGCTTCTTCGTGGACCCTTTGTGGGTGGTTGCTTCTTCGTGGACCCTTCGTGGGTGGAGCCCTGTGTGGACTCGTGCAACCGTTACCCTTTGTGGGTGGAGCCCTCCGTGGACTCTCGCAACCGTTACCCTTTGTGGGTTGAAGTCTCCATCAACGTGGATGTAGGATAGCACCACCTATCCGAACCACGGGAAAAACATCCGTGTCTCCAATTGCGTTTGAATTCTCCAAACCCTTCCCTTTACATTCTTGCAAGTTGCATGCTTTACTTTCCGCTGCCAATATACTCTTTGCATGCTTGCTTGAATTGTGTGATGATTGCTTGACTTGTCCTACAATAGCTAAAATCTGCCAAGAACTAAAGTTGGGAAAAGGTTAAGCTTTTATTTGGTCAAGTAGTCTAATCACCCCCCCCCTCTAGACATACTTTCGATCCTACACACCGGTATTGTACCGGGACCACCGGAAGGGTCTCGGGGGTCCACCGGGTGGGGCCACCCATCCCGGAGGGCCCCATGGGCCAAAGTGGGGAGGGGAACCAGCCCATAGTGGGCTGGTGCGCCCCCCATGGCCCACCCCATGCGCCTAGGGTTGGGAACCCTAGGGTGGGGGGGGGGGGCGCCCCACCTGGCTTGGGGGGCACTCCACCCCTTGGCCGCCGCCCCCTAGGAGATCCCATCTCCTAGGGCTGGCGCAACCCCTATGGGGCCTATATAAACGGGGGGAGGGAGGGGGCAGCCGCACCCTTGAGTCTTGGCGCCTCCCTCTCCCCTGCTACACCTCTCCCTCTCGTAGTAGAACGGCGAAGCCCTGCTGCGGTGACCCCTGCATCCATCACCACGCCGTCGTGTTGCTGGATCTTCATCAACCTCTCCTCCCCCCTTGCTGGATCAAGAAGGAGGAGACGTCACGCTGACCGTACGTGTTTTGAACACGGAGGTGCCGTCCGTTCGGCGCTAGGATCTTCGGTGATTTGGATCACGTCGAGTACGACTTCCTCATCCCCGTTCTTTGAACGCTTCCGCGCGTGATCTACAAAGGTATGTAGATGCAATCCGATCACTCGTTGCTAGATGAACTCATAGATGGATCTTGGTGAAACCGTAGGAATTTTTTTGTTTTCTGCAACGTTCCCCAACAAACAATATGGGAGGCATGATAAGCAAGTGGTAGGTATCGTAGCATAGGCATAGCAAAAGTGCGAGCAACTAACAAGCAAAGATAGAAGTGATTTCGAGGGTATGGTCATCTTGCCTGAAATCCTGCAAGGAAGAAGAACGAGTCCATGAAGAAGACAAATGGACGAAGTCAAATGGTTCCTCACAAACGCGATGTTATCGGAACCAACCCGAAGAAGCAACACCGGAAAGAAGCACACAACATAGTAAACAACCAACACATGAACATGGCATGATATGCGAGATGCGGTATGTGATGCATATGCATGATTTGAAAAAGAATGATTGAACCTGGCATCAACTTGGAAATCCAAGAGTGCCACTGGAAAGGGAAGGTGATTTCGGTTGAAATCGATATAAAGATCACCGGAATCGGATGCACGGTTTGGAAATGGCAAGCAAACAAATATGACACCGGTCTGCGATTAACAGCAAGTAGCCTTCTAAATGCATCAAGAACAACATGCTACAACATTCCAACATGACAACAAAATACATGGCAGGGATCCACTCATGATGCTTGACAAAAGATGAACACTGAGCTATGGCTAATTCACCCAATAACAGGTTCAAACAAGCATGGTAAAAGTGCAAAAGATAACAGGTTTCAGACTTAGTGAAATTAATAGCAAGTCAGGAATTTAACATCAGGAAGCAATGTTTAGAGCACGAAAACTACATGCTACAGGAACATATCATGGCAAAGCAAGGCATGGCATGAAGATACTCAAAGCATATAACAAAAGTCCCTTAGTGACCATGAGCCAAAAGGGATCAGAAAGTACAATTGCAAGCATGTGAACATAGCAAAAACATAAACAGATTCAGACTTGGTGAAAAACTGAAGCATGCAAACAGATTAACAAGTAGGCAATACGAGCTCGATGCACTCACTACGAGGCATTGCATGACAAACTAATCATACACCCAGCAAATAGACATGGCATAGAAGCTAGACATGGCAAGAACAACAACATAGCATGCACGGATCAACAACAATAAGCTTGGCAAAATCGCTAAACATGTTAACCATCTGCCAGGAACATTTTATAGCAAAAGTAGAGCTCGATTGAATCAAGCTAGGGTGCTCCATAAATGCAAACAAAGACATGGATGGATAGAGCACCACAATATTAACAAAACATTCTTACTGATCATCCTCAAAAGAGGCACGGATCACTAGGAAACAACATGAACATATGGCATAAAAATAATGACAGGGCAAGGACTTAGTGAAATTCTAAGTCCCTGAAATCAGCATCATTGAGTAAGCTACTTTGCATGCTTGTGCTAGTCACCACCAAGATCACAAAAATACATGGCATACACCCCTGTAAAGATGACATGACATTCTACAAAACACATGTAGAGCTCAGGATCATAGCTGAAGGAAATATGCCCTAGAGGCAATAATAAAGTTATTATTTATTTCCTTGTATCATGATAAATGTTTATTATTCATGTTAGAATTGTATTAACCGGAAACATAATACATGTGTGAATACATAGACAAACAGAGTGTCACTAGTATGCCTCTACTTGACTAGCTCGTTGATCAAAGATGGTTTTGTTTCCTAACCATAGACATGTGTTGTTATTTGGTTAACGGGATCACATCATTAGGAGAATGATGTGATTAACTTGACCCATTCCATTAGCTTAGCACTTGATCGTTTAGTTTGTTGCTATTGCTTTCTTCATAACTTATATATGTTCCTATGACTATGAGACTATGCAACTCCCGTTTACCGGAGGAACACTTTGTGTGCTACCAAACGTCACAACGTAACTGGGTGATTATAAAGGTGCTCTACAGGTGTCTCCGAAGGTATTTGTTGGGTTGGCGTATTTCGAGATTAGGAGTTGTCACTCCGATTGTCGGAGAGGTATCTCTGGGCCCTCTCAGTAATGCACATCACTCAAGCCTTGCAAGCATTGCAACTAATAAGTTAGTTGTGGGATGATGTATTACGGAACGAGTAAAGAGAATTGCCGGTAACGAGACTGAACTAGGTATTGAGATACCGACGATCGAATCTCGGGCAAGTAACATACCGATGACAAAGGGAACAACATATATTGTTATGCGGTCTGACCGATAAAGATCTTCGTAGAATATGTAGGAGCCAATATGAGCATCCAGGTTCCGCTATTGGTTATTGACCGGAGACATGTTAACCATCTGCCAGGAACATTTTATAGTAAAAGTAGAGCTCGATTGACTCAAGCTAGGGTGCTCCATAAATGCAAACAAAGACATGGATGGATAGAGCACCACAATATTAACAAAACATCCTTACTGATCATGCTCAAAAGAGGCACGGATCACTAGGAAACAACATGAACATATGGCATAAAAATAATGACAGGGCAAGGACTTAGTGAAATTCCAAGTCCCTGAAATCAGCATCATTGAGTAAGCTACTTTGCATGCTTGTGCTAGTCACCACCAAGATCACAAAAATACATGGCATACACCCATGTAAATATGACATGTTATTCTACAGAACACATGTAGAGCTCAGGATCATAGTATGCACACATTAATCATGGCAAAAATGACAAAAAGCCATTTGCTGAAACAGATCTGAGATAATCATCACATAGCCCTCTTCCAACAGCATTTCGGGCATCAAGATGAGCTCAAATGAAAATGATGCAATGAGATGAAATGACGTACTCGTCGAGACGAACATTCTGATATGCTACACGCCCAAATCGAAGCAACGGTGATGAAGTTATGACATGATGAATAATGCTAAAAAAATATGGAGATCTGGGACTTAGAAGAAAAAATAGACCTCTCCGGAAAATCGGACGGAGGGATACGGGGACGAGGAGATCCGGACTCGGGCGTGCGTTTGGTTCATCTCCCGGTGGATCTCATCCACCGGAGCAGATCCGGCCAAGACGGGCTCCGGCGAGCTTGAGGCCGGCGACGAGGTACTCCGGCAAGCGGTGCCGGCGGTGGCCGGAACAGGACGAAGGACGGCGACGGCTGACGGTTCCACGACGAGGGAAGGCCGGCGCGAGGAGGAGCCGAACCACGCGGCGGCGGCGCCATGGCACCGTGGAGCAGCGGTGGGAGGCGGCGCTCCGGCGAGGTCGCGGCGCGGGGCGCGGAGGCAGGCAGCGGAGCAAGTCAACGCGGGCGGCGCGCGGCATCGGGAGAGCTCGGGTGCGGGGCGCGGGCAGCACTGGCCGGGCAGGCCGGCCTCGGGCCCGCAGGGCCGCGGCGGCGCGGGGAGAGAGAGGACGGTGAGGTAGCGGCGCGCGATAGGCTGGCGGCGGCAGGGTGATGTGGCGCGACGCCATTGGCCGGAGCGAGGTGGAGGGCGGACATGTCCGGCAGCGGGGATTTTTGTCCGATGGCATGAGGTAGAGGAAGGCTAGGGTTAGACCGCAAATTTCGGAGGGGATCACTTATTTATAGGTAGAGGAAGCTAGGAGAGTCCAAATGATGTGCGGTTTTCGGCCACGCGATCGTGATCGAAAGACCGAGATGATGGAGGGGGTTTAGGTGGGTCTTGGGCCACTTTGGAAGGGTGTTGGGCTGCAACACACATGAGTCCTTCTCGGTCCCTCGGTTAACCGTTGGAGTATCAAACGAAGTCCAAATGGCACGAAACTTGACAGGCGGTCTACCGGTAGTAAACCAAGGCCACTTGGCAAGTTTCGGTCCAATCCGAAAACATTTAGTACCTGCACACGAAAAGAGGTAGAAAGGGACACCGGAGGACATAGGAGCGCCGGAATGCAAAACGGACAATGGGGAAAATGCTCGGATGGATGAGACGAACATGTATGCAAATGAAATGCACATGATGACATGATATGAAATGCATGACACGCAAGCAATGACAAGGCAACAACAACAAATAACTAGAAGACACCTGGCACATCGGTCTCGGGGCGTCACACCGCTCCCTTGACAACCAAGGCCTCCGATGTGCCATCCTGGCCACCACCAAGCATTGTCGGACCTACGTTGTTCCACCTAGGCGTCTTCTTGTTTTAGAGCGCGCCATCATCCCACCCTGATCCGGCCGCAACTCAGGTATCCTCCGCTATGTGTTGAGTCATCCATGGCGGACACCGCGCCCAATAAATTTTCAGTCAAATATCATTGCTATTTTTTTACAGTCTCATTGTTTACTTTGAAGCAAACACGATGGATTCTGAGGAGAAGTACTTCTACAACGAGTTCATTGATTCATCTTTGTCAGATGAGGAGGGGATATGATGATGAAACGACGATGATGAGGGATGTTCTTACGGCCGCGGTGCGTGCCGGGAACATGTTCTCAACTACAAAGGATCAACAAGGGGACATTGGGTGTTGAACTGGAATAGGGCACAAGGGCAGATGTTATTCGAGCTCTATTTCCATCGTCGTTTCGGATGCGATGACAAGTGTTTGATCCTATCTAACATGGTGTATGGACCTATGATGATTAATTCATCCTAAAGAAGTATGCCATTTGAACTATTGGGTTGTTTACTTGCCAAAAGTGTACCGCATCAATGAGGGTGCTTGCCTATGGCATGGTTCCTTCGGATGTTTGAAAGTGATGGTCAAATTTGCTACTGCAATAGTGAAGGTGTTTGAACCAGAGTATTTGAGAAAACCAACTCACCTAGACACTTAATTGCATGCACTGGAAATGAAAGAACTATCCATATGCTCAACAAAGACAATACCAAGGCCATTGCAAAAAGCCAACCATCACTCTTGAAACAGTTACATTGCATGACCTCTAGATTTGACACTCTTTCTTTAGCATACCCGAGTCTCACAATGACATGAACGTGCTGCAACATCTCCATTTCAAGATTGTGTGAGGGTGAAGCTCCTGAGTGTGAATATAGCATCAGTGGTTATGACTACAACATGGGGTACTATCTTTGTGATGGTATCTATCCTCCGCAAGCAGTTTTCGTGAAGACCATCTCTGAGCCAAGGAGTAAGAGAAACTCTAGCAGACCCCGCATCCCGCCGGCCCGCAAAACGCGTTTGCAGTTTGCGCAAAACCATTTTTGCGGGCCGGCGCGGGCTGGCACAGATGCAGACCCCCCAAACGGATCCATAAAAAAGTATATTCGCGGAATATGCCTTTTTATGCGTCGGCTATGCGAGTTCTCCTCGGACACCACCGTGACGACCCGCAAACAGATAAGCTGCAAATCTCGCATTTGACATAGGATTTCACATACAAGTTCAAATTCAAACGACATAAACAGTTTTACGCGCAAATAGAAGCCAAGTTCATTACGGCTAACACAAAAGAGGGCTCTGCAAAGGTTTGCGCCCATGTTCGGCATCATCTTGATCGATCTTCACTCCACGCCATCGAGTCCACCTTGGAGTTCATCGGCACCACCGAATCCACCTCCGGCGCTTGTTCCAACTCCCACACCGAAATCATCCACATTGCCACCATATGGAGCGCAGAAAACATCACCAAAACTGTAGCACGGACCGGCCGACGCCACCATTCTTCTCTTCAAGATTTCTCTCCTTGCCATATCATGCCATGTTTTGGTGAGGTTGTCCATGTCATTGCGGTTCATTGAGATGATCTTGTTCTCTTCGGCGAGCAACATGGACATAGATTTGTTTTCGGCGGCGTGTGCTGCTCTCTCCTCGATGGCAGCTTTGCGCAGCCCCTCTTCCTTGAGCAAATGCCACTTTTCTTGCTTCTCCTTCGCCTTCTTCTCGGCTAACTCTTTCTTGATCTCCAATGATTTCAACAACATCGACTCGTTGGATTGCACCATGGCATCAATCTTCTCCCTCAAGCTTGATGCTTCTTGCTCTCTTGTAACATCCCAAATTTTCAATTTGGAATGTTATACATAGGTCATTCATGCATATCATATTTTATTGCATTTCCGTTCCGCAATCCTCGAAATCCTAAGCAACTCAAGGACCCTCAGAGAGAGTTGGGAATTTCCCGGTTTTCATATTTGATTTTTATCAAATAATGAAACGAGGATTTTTGATTTTAATAATTTTTCTCTCCGAAAAATATTTCATTTTAAAATAAACAAGAGGAGATAATATGACTTCTCCAAAATAATTGAAATATTGGAGGAAAAAATATTAAAATCATTTTATTTGAATTTATTTGGACTTTATTTGCAATTAGAAAAATTGCACATTTTTAAAAATTGCATTTTAGGGCCAAGAAAATGTTCATCTTGTTCTAAATATTTTATTTAGATGGTGAAAATTTGTTTTGGCATTTTTAGATTTTTATTTTATTTTCTAGGATTTTATTTCTATCGGTGAAATTGTTTAAAAAAATCTCCTCGCGCCAACTGGGCCGAACCCAGCCGGGCCGCCGGCCCAAGTCACCGCCGCCGCCGAGCTCGGACCGGAGTCTGAGCCGGACTCCGCCTCCGCCGCGCCTTGCCCCCTCCTCCAAGTCACCCCCTCCTATTTATACGCGCCACCCCGCCCCCCCCCACCACCACACCACCGCCGCCCCGCAGCCGCCGCCGCTGCCCGCGCCTGTCGCCGCCGCCGCCCGCACCTGCCGCCGCCGCGCCTCACTGCCGCCCACGCCGCCGAGCCCCGCCGCCCAACCCCGCCTCGCCGGAGCCCCTCGCCGGAGGTACCGCGCCGGATCCCGAGCCGCCGTTTTTTTAAAACCCATTCGGTTTTTTTAGAAACCCTAGTTCGTTTTTTAGATCGGTTCGCCGATTTTTCTTGGTTCTTCTTTTTAGCGGATGTTCATCCGTACGTTCGTTTTAACGAACGATTTTCGCCCGTTAGTTACAGTTAACGAACACTCGTTCGTTAGTCTGTTCGTCAGTTTTCTTTTTGTCAGATTTGTCCGCGATTATTTTCGATCGCGATTTTTGATCCGATCTTAGTTTCTGTTTATCTTTTCGCTCGTTAGTCGGAATCAGGCGATTCAAGCGCCTAGATCTTCGTCTCGAGACCCTGTTTCCGTTTAACCAACTTGCACAAGTTTTTGCTACTGTAAAATTTGACCTAGGTCCAGATTAGTAAACGGATCTTGTTTCTTTCGCCGTTTGAGTTTTGTTGCTCCGTTTGATTTGATTCTTTTTGCTAACCGGAGTTCTTAAGTTGAGCTTTCTGGTCAACCTCTCTTATTTGAGTTTTGCTTGTGCATCTTTGCTTGTTGCTTATGTATGTTATTGTTTGTTTATGATAGAACACCCGGAGTGCGAAGCGTGTTACTACGAGTCTCTAGGTTTCGTGGATCGTCAGCAAGGCAAGTAACACTTTGATCATATCCCTTTATCACCCAGTTTTTATGCATTAGTTCCAATCCTCAAACATTGCATGATTAGGATGTCAGTAACTTGTGGGTTGGGAAGTAGCTAATGAGGTAGAACATATTGCCCTGTTACTATCAAACCCTTGGGAGTTACTTCTGCACGTTGCTTATTGCTATGCTATACTCGTAGACGTGGTTTGGGTTTGAGTGAAATCCATGACAGATGTGAGATTGTTAATTAATGGTTCAACTTAAGGTGACAACTTGAATACACATCTGGGTGGATTGAGGCACCTGGGGAACCCGGTGTTGTCTGTTTTTTGGAAATCCCGGGGTACCCGTGTGATCTTCCTATGGACCGCCACCCAGGCTCAAAGGGAACTGAGATGATTCAAGCTAGAAACTTCCGTGTGCAGCCACAAGATATTATGGGCTCTAGCATAGCTGAGTAAGTTATGTGAAGCTCTTGAAGAGGTAGATCAGCAGGTAGTGGGTTTTGTAGGTTTGGTATGGTCTACCCGGAGTAAAGAGTTAATGTTTCTGAAAGACTGTGTCTCGGTCATCCGTTTCTCAAACACCATGCAGTGCGAGAAATCCAACGGAGGCGATCAAGTCTTGTGGGGAAAAGTGCGCAAACCTCTACAGAGTGTACAATCTAATCATGGTTAGCCGTGTCCCCGGTTATGGACAATCTTGAGTATCTAGTATTTGGGTTATCACATGTATCTCATCACTCTTAATTCAATTTGTTGGGTTGTTAAATACTTTAATTGGGATTGAGTTGGGGTTACCTTCTCAATGTTGTTCAACTACCATGATAGTTAAATTAAAATCTATTCCTTTGTTGTAGGAAAAAATTGTCTTTTCGCAAAAACTATAACCATAGAGATTTCCACCAGCCAAATATGCATGTAGTGATAGCATTATTCTGTTCTTGCTCTACTGTGTTGCTTTGCCAGCATATTCCATGTGCTGACCCATTCTCGGGCTGCAACGTATTATGTTGCAGACTTTTCAGACGAGGAGTAAGGTTCGTTAGGTCGTTGTCGTGTAGCTCAGCTGTGCCGTTGAAGTTTATGGACTCACTTATCTTCCAAGACTTCCGCTGTTATCGCATTAGATGGCCTTAAGCCATGTTATTGTAATAAGTTCTCTTTGGAGACATTCGATGTAATAGTTGTGTGATTGCTACTCTGTTATAAATCCTTTGAGTACTATGTGTGTTAGCATTACCGATCCAGGGATGACACTGAAGCACAGAGACTTGACCGTTTGAGGTCGGGTCGCTACAAGATGGTATCAGAGCACACGCTGAGTGTAGGACACGACCACTAAGTTAAACCATAGGTCACTCTTCTCTACTCATTTCTGACTCCTCTCCATTTTCTACTCTTTAGGATGACGGAGATGAAGAACAAGTTTGCATAACCAGATGAAGACACACCTTTTGGACGCCACTTGAAGGAAGTCACTAGGTACTTGAACATTGGAATACCAAGCTTCACCGGGACGTACAACGCCACCTTACCAGAAGAGGAGCACTGGATGATTCAAGTACAAGTTCCAGGAAGAACGTTCTTGCCAACTTCCAAACCCATAGAATTTTCCTTCGACGCACCAACTTGGAGTTTAGGAAAGAGCATGGCAGCTCACATCACCATGGGACGCATTGGAGAAGTCTACAACAGGGAACTCAAGGACACTATCTACCAAATATGTGGGCGCCGAGACGAGCAATGGGAAGTAATCAGCACTAAGAAGGATAGATCCATTGCAGCTTTCATCCAGGAGTTAAACCAGCACATTCGACGTTAGGAGAACCAGATGTGCATGGACATGATGGACTTGAAGAAGGCGAAGACTAGGATCATCGAGCTGGAGGAAGAACTCAAGTTTACATGTGATGGATATGAGGAGGAAATCAAGACACTACTGGAGAAGAATGACGACCTAGTTAAGAAGATCGGAGTATTCATGGGAGACCCCACACCAGTAGAAGAAGATGAAGAACCCAAGGAGATTCGCCCCGAGGACTACATCATCATCGACGACACCGATTCCGATCCTAGTGATGATGACTTTGAAGACGAAGCTGGAGCAAACATCATGGAGTCTTCCACCGATCAAAATTTCTAGATGACCACCATATGTTATTAGTATTCCCCCATGTAATTAGTAGTAGTAGAGCACTTTTGCGATAGGTCTAGACCACTTGTATGCCCTTGATTGATTGATTGAGTGAAATGATTGTGTTTGTCTCATGTGCATATGGGTAGTGCTTTCTCATTAGACCTCATTCTATTCCAATCTCTCCCCTCTAAACCCATCAGATGCCTCCGAGATGTGACCCCGGTTTTGCTTTCGCACTGGAGCTCACTCAGTTGATCCAGCAATAGAATACCCTGATGCAGTTGTTAGTTCAGAACCAGGGCAACAACAACAACAACAACCCGCCACCAGTGGACAACCTAGCCCGCTTTCTAAGGTTACAACCGCCGGTAATTTCCAGTAGCACCGAGCCTATAGTTGCAGATGATTGGCTCCACGGGATTGGAAGGGAGTTAACCATTGCAGGATGCACTAATGCTGAGAAGGTGCGTTTTGCCGCACATCAATTGGATGGACCGACAGCATCATGGTGGGAGAATTACACTGTCACCTACCCCATAGCCACGGTGACATGGGACCAATTTCAGCAAGCTTTCCGCACAGCCCATGTCTCAACTGGAGCTATGCAGATGAAGAAGCGGGAGTTCCGCAACTTACGCCAGGGGAACCGTACTGTGGCTTAGTACATGGATGAGTTTAGCAAGTTATCTCGCTATGCCCCTAATGATGTGGCCACAGATGCCGCGAAGCAGGAGAAGTTTATGGAAGGGCTAAATGATGAGATGAGCATGCAGTCGATGGTAGCAACCTTCAACAACTACCAGGAGTTGGTAGATAAGGCTCTTATGATTGAAGGGAAGCAGCAGCAGATTGAGAACCGTAAGAGGAAGTACGGACAAGGGAAGTATAACTCAGGAGCCCAGCAGAAGCCTCACCTAACTCCGAACTCGGGAGGACTTGTTCATAACCATGGAGGTCACAACCACACTGGAGGAGGATCGCATAATCACAATGGTGCTAAGAATGGAAATGGGAACAGAGCTAACAACAATCAGAACCACTCCAACCCCGCCACACCTGCCAAAAGAGACCTAACTCAAGTTACTTGCTTTAAGTGCGGGAAGACAGGGCACTATGCCAATGATTGCCCTAAAGGAAGGAATGGAAACGGAAATGGGAGCGCTGGGAAGAAGCCTAATCCATTCAACAAAGGACAAGTTAACCACGTTAACATGGAGGAGGTTGAAGAGCAGCTGGACATGGTAATAGGTAAGTTTTTGGTTAAGTCATTTACCACTCTTGTTCTTTTCGATATTGGTGCATCGCATTCATACATATCAAGGGGATTCGTGGATAAGTTTAAACTACCAACCCAGACCCTTAGGACTCCTCTCCTAGTGAGTTCACCCGGAGCAGAGTACATGGCTAGTCGATGGTGCGACCAGATACCCCTAACCATTGTCACACATGTTTTTCCGTCCGACCTAATTATCTTGGAGTCACAAGGATTGGATGTGATATTAGATATGGACTGGATGTCGAAGTATGGAGGAAGTATTGACTGTGCTAGTAAGTCGATTTATCTCACCACCCGGGAGGGAAAAATGATTAAGTATGTATCTAGGCATGTGCCTAGGAGGAGCCAAGTGAATGCCCTCACGGGAGTTGTTCAGGAGGAAGTGCCTGTAGTGCAGGACTACCCGAATGTTTTTCCAGAGGAGTTACCCGGCATGCCACCAGATAGAGACATTGAGTTCTTGATAGAGCTATTTCCAGGTACAGGGCCAATATCCAAGAGACCCTATCGGATGCCCGCAAATGATCTGGAGGAAATTAATAAACAGATCAAGGAGTTATTGGAGAAAGGTTACATTCAAAGAAGTTCATCACCTTGGGGAGCCCCAGTGCTTTTGGTTGAGAAGAAGGATAAATCCCTAAGGATGGTTGTTGATTATCGAGCTTTGAATGAAGTGACAATTAAGAACAAGTGCCCACTGCCGATGATCAATGATCTGTTTGATCAGTTGCAAGGAGCTAAAGTGTTTTCAAAGATCGATCTACGATCGGGATACCATCAGTTGAAGATTTGAGAGAAGGATATACCAAAGACAGCGTTCACCATGCGGTATGGATTATACGAATATACGGCCATGTCGTTTGGACTGACTAACGCCCCTGCCTATTTCATGAGCATGATGAACAAGGTGTTCATGGAATATTTGGACAAGTTTGTTGTGGTGTTCATTGACGATATTATGGTATACTCGAAGAATGAAGAGGAGCACAAGGAGCATTTGCGGTTAGTTCTCGAGTAACTCAGGGAACACTAGTTGTATGCTAAGTTTAGCAAATGCGAATTTTGGTTGAAGGAAGTCAGATTCCTTGGACATGTTATATCAAGGGAAGGAATAGCAGTAGACCCCAGCAAGGTTTAGTCGGTCACTGAATGGTTGGCACCCACTTCAGTTAGCGAGATCCGCAATTTCCTTGGACTCGCAGGATACTACCGGAGATTCATTGAGAACTTTACCAAGATTGCGAAGCCAATGACTGAACTATTAAAGAAGGACACTAAGTTAAATGGACAGAAGATTGCGAGGCAAGTTTCCAGGAGTTGAAGAAATGTTTGACTACAGCCCCAGTGTTAACACTGCTAGATATACATAAGGAGTTCCAAGTGTATTGCGACGCCTCCCGCTTAGGACTTGGACGTGTGCTTATGCAGGACGGAAGAGTTGTTTCGTATGCCTCACGACAACTAAAACCTCATGAGTTGAACTATGCCACGCATGATTTGGAGCTAGCAGCCGTAGTGCAGGCATTGAAGACTTGGAGACATTACCTTATTGGAAACCGTTGTGATGTGTACACGGATCATAAGAGTTTGAAGTACATTTTCACACAGAAGGAGCTGAACCTTAGGCAGAGGAGATGGTTGGAGCTTATAAAGGATTATGACATGAAGCTACACTATCACCCAGGAAAGGCCAATGTCGTAGCAGACGCTTTGAGCCGGAAGAGTTATGCCAATATCCTTGAAAGTAAGGGATTGCCGGAGGAGTTAGCAGAGGATATCATGGAACTTCGATTGGAGATTGTTCCAAGAGGTTTCGTTGCAACAATGGAGGTTCAGTCTACATTTTTGGGCAAGATTCGAGAAGCTCAGAAGGATGACAAAGAGATTGCCGAGATAAAAGAGAAGATGAGCAAAGGAAAGGCCAAAGGTTTTCATGAGTATGAGCACGATACCTTATGGTTTGAGGACCGAGTTTATGTGCCCAATAACCCAGAGATCAGGAAGTTGATACTTCAGGAAGCTCATGACTCACCATACTCGATACACCCTCGAAACACCAAGATGTATTTAGATTTGAAGGAACGTTTCTGGTGGACTGGTATGAAGAAGGATATTGCCGAGTATGTAGTCGTATGTGATGTATGTCAGAGAGTGAAGGCAGATCATCAGAAGCCAGCAGGATTGTTACAGCCTATGCCGATACCCGAATGGAAGTGGGATAAACTTGGCATGGACTTTATCACCGGATTGCCCAGGACCAAATCAGGATATGATTCCATATGGGTAGTAGTTGATCGCTTGACCAAAGTGGCTCACTTTATCCCAGTGAAACCCACCTATAGAAGCGTGAAGTTGGCCAAGATATATATGTCCAGGATCGTATGTCCGCATGGAGTTCCGAGGACCATCGTATTAGATAGAGGAACACAATTTACTTCAAAGTTTTCGCATCAGTTGCACCAGACTTTGGGTATGAGATTGGATTTCAGTACAGCATTTGTAACACCCTCAATGCGACTATATCTCCCACGTGTCGAGGCACGACTTAGAGGCATAATCGCATTGAAGGCATATGTCGCAAGTTAGGCAATCTTCACAACATCCCATGTAATATGAATAATAAAGGGGAGAACATAGTTGGCTTACACTCGCCACGTCAATCAAGTACATAAATAACATTACATCATCCAAACACTCATGGCCCGACTACGGTGCCAAAATAAAAGATAACCCAACAAGCGACACGGTCCCGATCACCCCCAACTGGGCACCACTACTGATCATCAGGAAAGGAAACATAGTAACGTTGAGAGTCTTCGTCGAACTCCCACTTGAGCTCATACGCGTCTGCTGGAGCGGAATCATCGGGCCCTGCGTCTGGTGTAATAGTAATCTGTGAGCCACAGGGACTCAGCAATCTCGCACCCTCGCGATCAAGACTATTTAAGCTTATAGGTATGGCAAGGTAAATATAAGTGGAGCTGCAGCAAGCGACTAGCAAAAATGGTGGCTAACTTATTCGCAAAAGAGAGCGAGAAGAGGAGGCAAAGCGCGAGCGAGAAACTAGAGAGCAACCTGCGCAAGCATT
This sequence comes from Triticum aestivum, assembly GCF_018294505.1. Taxonomy (NCBI): domain Eukaryota; kingdom Viridiplantae; phylum Streptophyta; class Magnoliopsida; order Poales; family Poaceae; genus Triticum; species Triticum aestivum. Next base: position 500,484,838 of record NC_057800.1, on the reverse strand, counting down.
ACTCCAACACCGTGTCCACTTCCCGGACTCCGCCGAGAAGAGGCCATCACGGTAACACACTCGGTAGATTCATTTTAATTAAGTTTAAGGTTCAAGTTATCTACAACCGTACATTAACAAATTCCCATCTGCCCATAACCGCGGGCACGACTTTCGAAAGTTCAGATCCCTGCAGGGGAGTCCCAACTTAGCCCATGACAAGCTCTCACGGTCAACGAAGGAATAGACCTCCTCCCAAGACGTTCCGATCAGACTCGGTATCTTGGTTCTTCAAGACACTTCGACAGGTTAAAACAAGACCAGCAACACCGCCCGAATGTGCCGACAAATCCCGATAGGAGCTGCACATATCTCTTTCTCAGGGCACACTCAGATTGTCTTAGGTACGGGTAGGCCAGCCCAGAGTTGCCCCTGGTGGCCACCGGCAGCTGACAGGTGGACCAACACTCAGAGGAGCACTGGCCCGGGGGGTTTAAAATAAGATGACCCTCGGGCTCCGGAAACCCAAGGGAAAAAGAGGCTAGGTGGAAAATGGTAAAACCAAGGTTGGGCATTGCTGGAAAAGCTTTAATCAAGGCGAAATATCAAGGGGTTCCCATTATAACCCAACCGCGTAAGGAACGCAAAATCCGGGAACATAACACGATATGGCGGAAACTAGGGCGGCAAGAGTGGAACAAAACACTAGGCGAGAGGCCGAGCCTTCCACCCTTAACCAAGTATATAGGTGCATTAAGATAATAAGATAATATAATGATATCCCAACAAGGAACGGCCTCCAATCTTCACCTGTAACTAGCAACGCTATAAGAGGGGCTGAGCAAAGTGGTAACATAGCCAATCAACGGTTTGCTAGGACATGGTGGGTTAGAGGTTTGACATGGCAATTTGGGAGGCTTGAAAGCAAATGGTAGGCATCGTAGCATTGGCATAGCAAAAGAGCGAGCAATCTAGCATAGCAAAGATAGTAGTGATTTCGAGGGTATGATCATCTTGCCTGCACAGTTGTCAGAGTTGACTGGATCCTCGAAAGCAAACCCAACGGGCTCCTCGTTAGCGAACTCGTCTCCCGGCTCTACCAAAACAAGACAAACAAGCAACAAAGACACAATCAACCACGTGCAAGGATCAAAAAATATGATGCAATGATGATATGCTATGCGGGATGCGATGCGGGATGCAAAATGCAAGATGTGACAGGAAATGCAAGAACCTGGCCTCAACTTGGAAATCCAAGTGTGCCACTGGAAAGATGAGATGAAATCGCTTGAAAACTATATAAAGAACGTCGGAATCGGAGTTACGGTTTGGAAATGGCAAGCGATTCAAATATGACACCGGTATGCGATATACAGCAAGTAGCCATCTAAATGCAATGAGATGAACAAGCTACAGCACCCAAACATGACAACAAAATACATGGCAGGGATGCATTCGAGACGATTAACAAAAGTCTAGCACTGAGCTACGGCCAAATCATCCATTAACAGGTTCAAACAAGCATGGCAAAAATGCATATGGTAAACAGATCTCAGACTTAGTGAAATTAACACTTGTCTAGAATTTCAGATCAGGTAGCACACTTCGGAGCAACAAAACTACATGCTACAGGACCTGAACATGGCAAAGTAAAGCATGGCATGGAGCTACTCAAAGAGCTTAACAAAAGCCCCTTAGTGACCTTGAGCCAAAAGGGATCAGAAAATACCATTGCAAGCATGTGAACATAGCAAAAACATAATGAGATCACAGACTTAGTGAAAACTGGCACATGCTGAAACATAACTCAATTAGGCATGTTTACAAGCTCGATACACTCACTACGGAGCAAGTCATGACAAACTAAGCATAAACCCATTAAGAACACAAAAAATGCAAGCTAGACATGGAAAGAAAAATAGCATAGCATGCACGGATCAACTACAACATCATCGGCAAAATTGCAAACAAGTTGACAATCTGCCAGATTCACAAAGTAGCAAAAGTAGAGCTCGATTGACTCAAGCTAGGTTGCTCCATAATTGCAAACAAATACATGTATGGATAGAGCACTACAATATTAACAAAACATCCTTACTGATCATCCTCAAAAGAGGCACGGATCACTAGGAAACAACATGAACATATGGCATCATGAGATAAACAAACCAAGGACTTAGTGGAATTGCTAAGTCCCTGAAAACAGAAATAACAAGTGCACCACTTTGCAAGCTCGTGCTAGTCACCACACACATCAAAAAAATACATGGGTTGCACCTCTGGAAAGATGAAAAAACCCTTAACAAAACATATGTAGAGCATCATGGCATATCATGCACACATTAATCATGGCAAAAATGACAAAAAGCTAAATGGAGCAGCAGATCTGACAATTATCTCAAGTAGCCCTCTTCTAACAGCATTTAGGCATCAAGATGAACTCAAATGAAAATGATGCAATGGAATGAAATGATGTACTCTCTGAGATAAAAATTTCGATATGCTATATGCCCAAAAATGGAGTTACGGATGCGAAGTTACGAGGCTATGAACATGAGCATATGGACTAGAAAATCCGGGGACTTGGTGAAAAAAGGAACCACCAGATCTAGGGTTTCGGTGGCACGCAATCTGAGGTGGACAGATCTTCGCCGGAATCAATGCGCGAGGTCGCCGGAGAGGTCGGAGAAGCAAGGGCCGGCCGGATCTTGCTGGATCCGGGCCGGGCGGCAGCGGGCGGCGGCGCGCGGGCAGCGACGCGCGGTGATGCGGCGGCGGCGGGGCGGCGCGGTCGAGGCGGCGGCCAAGGGGTGCGGCGGCGAAGGTGGAGCGGGGCGGCGCGGCGTCGGGCGAGGAGGCGCACGGGGCTCGGCCTGGCTGGCGGCGGGGAGGGCCGGCGCTGGGCCTCGCGGGCCCGCGTTGTCGGCGGCGAAGTGGGGCGCCCGCGGGGACACGTGGCGCTCCCTGGTTGGCGGCGGCGGATTGGGCGGACACGTCCGGTCACAGACGGACGTGTCCGGCCGACGTGGAGACGAAGGGTCGGCGGCGGACGTGTCCGGCCGGCGCGGAGGCGATTTTTTTAGGGTTTCGGGAGAGGGGAACCGCAAATTTTGAATGGGGTGTTTAAATAGGCATAGAGGGAGCTAGGAGAGTCCAAATGAGGTGCGGTTTTCGGCCACGCGATCGTGATCGAACGCTCTAGAAGATGGAGAGGGTTTAGGTGGGTTTTGGGCCAAATTGGAGGGGTGTTGGGCTGCAACACACACGAGGCCTTTTCGGTCCCTCGGTTAACCGTTGGAGTATCAAATGAAGTCCAAATGGTACGAAACTTGACAGGCGGTCTACCGGTAGTAAACCAAGGCCGCTTGACAAGTCTGGGTCCAATCCGGAAATGTTTAATCCCCACACACGAAAGAAAGGTAGAAATGACCACCGGAGGAGAACGAAGCGCCGGAATGCAAAACGGACAACGGTGAAAATGCTCAAATGCATGAGATGAACACGTATGCAAATGCAATGCACATGATGACATGATATGAGATGCATGACAACGATAACAACACGCGGAGACAAAGACCTGAACCCGAGAAAAATAAAATAACTTAACGCCGAAACGTCAAGAGTTGGAGTACAAATTGGGAAAGTTACATCCGGGGTGTTACAACACTCCACCACTACGAAAGGATCTCGTCCCGAGATCTAGGACTGAAAGAACGTCGGGTACTCAGAACGGAGGTGATCCTCGTGTTCCCAGGTAGCTTCACGGTCGGAATGGTGTGACCACTTGACTTTGAGAAATTTGATTGACTTGTTGCGAGTCTTGCGTTCAATCTCTTCGAGAATAGCAACTGGGTGCTCACGATAAGAGAGTTCTTCTTGGAGCTCAATGTCCTCGAAGTTGACGGTGCGGTCAGGCGTCTTGAAGCACTTTCGAAGCTGACAGACATGAAACACATCATGAACATTTGCAAAGTTTGAAGGAAGCTCGAGTTGATAGGCGAGGTCGCCTCTCTTGCTGACAATCTTGAAAGGTCCCACGTATCTAGGGGCAAGCTTCCCTTTGATACCGAAGCGACGAGTACCTTTCATAGGAGAGACGCGGAGGTAAACATGATCTCCGATCTCGAAAGCCAAATCACGATGCTTACTATCATAGTAGCTCTTTTGGCGGGATTGGGCTGCTTTGAGGTTATCACGAATGACTTTGCACATTTCTTCTGCCTCTGTGATTAAGTCATTACCCAAAAGCTGACGTTCACCGGTTTCAGACCAGTTGAGAGGGGTACGGCACTTCCTGCCATACAGAATTTCAAATGGGGCCTTGCTCGAACTTGCTTGAAAACTGTTGTTGTAGGAGAATTCAGCATAAGGAAGACAATCCTCCCACTTCATGCCGAAGGAGATCACACAAGCCCTGAGCATATCTTCAAGAATCTGGTTGACACGCTCGACTTGACCGCTAGTTTGAGGATGGAAAGCTGTGCTGAAGCGGATGTTCGTGCCCATGGCCTTCTGAAAAGAATCCCAAAACTTCGAGGTAAAGATGCTGCCACGGTCTGAAGAGATCACTTGTGGAATACCGTGCAGAGAGACAATTCGAGAGGTATAGAGTTCCGCCAATTGAGCTGCAGTGATCGACTCTTTGATAGGCAGAAAGTGAGCCACTTTAGTGAGTTTGTCGATGACAACGAATATAGCATCATTGCCACGCTTGGACTTTGGAAACCCAGTCCCGAAGTCCATTTCAATGTGGTCAAACTTCCATTCTGGAATGGCAAGAGGTTGGAGGAGACCAGCTGGCCTTTGGTGTTCTGCCTTCACTCTTCTGCAGACATCACATTCATTCACGAATTGAGCAATCTCGTGCTTCATTCGAGTCCACCAATAAGCTTGCTTGAGGTCCTGATACATCTTCGTGCTCCCAGGGTGGATGGAGAGGAGAGAATTGCGAGCCTCGTTCAATATTACTTTACGAAGTTCACCTTTGGGTACAACAATACGATCCTCGAAGAAGAGAGTGTCCTTGTCATCAAGGCGGTAGCATTTGTACTTGGGTTGACTCTTGGCAATCCCAATCTTCACCTTTTTCACCATAGCATCAAGAAGCTGGGCTTGGCGAATCTGGTCTTCCAAGGTAGGAGAGACTTGAAGGTTGGCGAGGAAACCATGAGGAACAACTTGCAGATTAAGTTTGCAGAAAGCTTCACAAAGCTCGGGTTGATAAGGCTTAAGAATCAGACTGTTGCAGTAAGCTTTTCTGCTCAATGCATCAGCAATCACATTGGCCTTGCCTGGAGTATACTCGATACTCGAATTATACTCTTGAATCATTTCGATCCATCGAGTTTGCCTGAGGTTGAGATTAGGCTGAGTGAAGATGTACTTGAGACTCTTGTGATCAGTGAAAATGTCCACTTTTCTTCCCAATAGAAGATGTCTCCAAGTCAAAAGAGCATGCACAACTGCCGCCAACTCGAGATCATGAGTGGGGTAGTTCTTCTCATTGGGCTTCAACTGGCGAGAAGTATAAGCAACAACTTTCTTCTCTTGCATCAAAACTGCACCAAGACCTTGGAGAGAGGCATCACAAAAGACCTCGTATGGCTTGGATTGCGGAGTCAGAACTAGAGCAGTGATGAATTTCTCTTTCAAAGTGTTGAAAGCAATGTCACACTCCGGAGACCAAACGTACTTGACGTGCTTGTGGAGAAGATTTGAGAGAGGCTTCGCGATCTTAGAAAAGTTTTCAACAAATCTTCTGCAATAGCTTGCGAGACCGTGGAAGCTACGGAGTTGCTTCACGTTCTGAGGAGGTTCCCAATTCACAATTGCAGACACCTTCTCAGGATTCACGGAAATACCTTTGGCAGAGATGATATGACCAAGATAAAGAACCTCATCAAGCCAAAATTCACACTTGGAGAACTTGGCGTAGAACTTGTGTTCCCTGAGCTTATCAAGAACCAAACGCAAGTGCTTGGCATGATCTTCCTTGTTCTTGGAGAAAACTAGAATGTCGTCGAGATAGACCAAAACGAAGTCATTGGTGTAGGCGTTGAAGATGAAGTTCATCATGCGAGAGAAAGTCGGAGGAGCGTTGACGAGGCCAAAAGACATGACAGTGTATTCATATGAACCAAAGCTTGTCCTGAAAGCCATCTTGGGAATATCATGCTCACGGATTCGAATCTGATGATAACCCATACGGAGATCAAGCTTGGAGAATACTTGGGCACCTTTGAGTTGTTCGAACAGCTCATTGATGTTGGGAAGTGGGTATTTGTTCTTGATGGTCTTCTTGTTCACTGGACGGTAATCAACACAAAGTCGGTCTGTTCCATCCTTCTTCTTCACAAAAAGAACACCACAACCCCACGGAGAAGAACTAGGCCGGATGAGACCCATTTTCTCTTGAATATCGAGTTGCTTCTTCAGCTCCTTCAACTCTTCAGGTCCGAGCTTGTAAGGACGCTTGCAAACAAGTTCCGTGCCAGGCTCAAGATCAATAACGAATTCAACTGGCCGGTGCGGAGGCATTCCTGGAAGCTCTTCTGGAAAGACGTCTTGATATTCGCAAATGAATGGAATTTGAGAGATGGCATCCAATTCACCCTTCTCATTGAGAGAAAACAGACGGATAGTATCGTCACGAGCGGCAAAGACAATTACATCCTCAGACGAATGAGTCAATTGAATCTGCCTGGCTGCACAATCAAGCTAAGCCTTGTGCTTAGAAAGCCAATCCATTCCGAGAATAAGATCAATATCCGAGTTGCCAAGAACCATTGGAGAAGCGAGAAACTTGTAGTCACCCAAGGTGATAGTAACATCCGGAGCAATGGAGTTAGCATGCATGCGCATACCGGGAGAGACAACTGCTAATGGACTAGGCAAAATTTGCAAAGCCAAACCATGCTTAGATGAAAACGGTCTCGGGATGAAACAATGCGATGCACCCATGTCAAAAAGAACTTTAGCAGGAACATCGTTAACAGGAAGGTTACCCATGATCACATCTGACGAGTCCTCTGCCTGAGCTGCATTCATCAAGTTGACCTTGGCGTGCTTGGGGTTATGCTTGACCACAGCTGTACTTGCTGATCTGATAGGAGGAGGAGGAGGAAGATTCCTCTGGTTGAAACACTTGTTGGCATAGTGACCCTTCTGTTGGCACTTGTTGCACGTGACTTCTGAAAGCGGACGGTGATACAGAGCACTCGATCTTGGAGCTTGAGACAAAGTCTTGTTCTGAAAGCCAGGGTTGGGTGGGTGGGAAGATCCACTGCCACCTTTGCTCTTCTGCTGATACGGCTGACGGAACGGAGGAGGAGGAAGCCAATACTTCTACTGCTTGGCCACTTGAGTAGAGGAAGAAGGAGTAGCATCTCTCACTCGCTTCTTGGAAGCATCACACCTCAACTGAGCAGCCTCTTGCTTCAATGCCATGTTGTAGAACTCATCGTATCTCAAGGGCTCGAAGAGAACAAGAGCTAACTGAATTTCTTCTCTGAGACCACCCCTGAACTGATATATCATGCTCTTCTCATCAGGGACGTCCTGCTTGGCAAAGCGGGCGAGCTTCTGGTACAACTTGTTGTAGTCATAGACAGACAAAGAGCCTTGCTTCAGGTTGCGGAATTCCTCACGCTTGCTTTCAACCACGCTCTGAGGGATATGATGAGCTCGGAAATCTCGACGGAAATCATCCCAAGTGATAACACGTCCACCTCTGGAATCCTTGTACTGCTGGAACCATTCTGCAGCTTGATCTTTGAGTTGGAAGGAAGCGAACTTGACAAAGTCCTCAGGCCTGACGTTACTGCACTCGAAATGCTTGCACAGATCCACAAGCCAATCGTCAGCATCGGTTGCCTCAACACAATTGCTGAAAGTCTTTGGCCCGTTAGCAAGGAACTGGTTGAGTGTAGCAAAGTGATTCTGATTGTTGCCTTGATTCCCTTGGTTGCCTTGATTGCGCTCTTGAAGAATTTGCATGATCAACTGTGTGTTTGCATTGGTTGCGGCCATCACAGCTTGCCATGCCTCCGGAGGAGGTGGAGGTGGTGGCGGATCAGGATTCGGAGTCGTGCGCGTTGGAGGAGCCATCCTGAAGAGGTTGACATCCATTAGCACATTGACAGACAAATATTGAAGCTGAATCCAACGGAATGAAAATTGCAACATATAGTCTTCACATCCGAACAAAATGAACGAATGCATTCCTCTTGAAATGGTCACATATCCATAAATTGAGAAGCCACTTAGAATTAAGGTAGAGAAATAAATCAACAAGGTACGGATCAAGAACGAATAATCGGTAAGAAATCCCAATCTCAAACCAATATCCGTGGAAGAAGAACTAGAGCTACTAGAATTCCCACCTATGAAACTCCCGAACCTTTCCGGTTATGCAATCAGGTGTTGGGGATACAGGGGAAGCATAATATCTCACCCAAACTAGCAAATCCTACATCCAGCTGTATCCATCCTTCAACACATAACCAAGAAAAACTTCGGAAACCATCTACCTCAACCTTCGAAAAGCATCCGTTATACAAGTTATGGCGATACTCCCTAACTCCCGCCCCAGTACTGGGTGGCGTCGAGGTTATCTCACCAACGAACTGCATGAAAGAGATTTTCGATGTCGGCGTACTAAACTCAGGTATTCCAGAACTGCAACGATAAAATTATGATGACAACACCTCAGAGCTCAACTCCCCGGGACACTTCCACTAAACCCCTGACAGGAGGCACCAAGACAATGTTCTCATCATAAAACCATCGGAACGATTCCAAGATACCCGCGTGATCCTAAATTTTTTTAGTGAAATTTGAGAAGAGAAGAGTCAAAACTCTACGTCAGGATGCCTTACCAGAGCGATGAGGAGACTGGGAAGTAAAAAGAATTCCTAAACTCTCCGATATATAATTCCTAAATGACTCAAAACATTTTTCTAGACACAACTCGGCCGCTAAAAACGATCAAGCAATGGGGCTCCTAAGGTCGGGGAAGGCTCTGATACCAACTTGTAACACCCTCGATGCGACTATATCTCCCACGTGTCGAGGCACGACTTAGAGGCATAATCGCATTGAAGGCATATATCGCAAGTTAGGCAATCTTCACAACATCCCATGTAATATGAATAATAAAGGGGAGAACATAGTTGGCTTACACTCGCCACGTCAATCAAGTACATAAATAACATTACATCATCCAAACACTCATGGCCCGACTACGGCGCCAAAATAAAAGATAACCCAACAAGCGACACGGTCCCGATCACCCCCAACTGGGCACCACTACTGATCATCAGGAAAGGAAACATAGTAACGTTGAGAGTCTTCGTCGAACTCCCACTTGAGCTCATACACGTCTGCTGGAGCGGAATCATCGGGCCCTGCATCTGGTGTAATAGTAATCTGTGAGCCACAGGGACTCAGCAATCTCGCACCCTCGCGATCAAGACTATTTAAGCTTATAGGTATGGCAAGGTAAATATAAGTGGAGCTGCAGCAAGCGACTAGCAAAAATGGTGGCTAACTTATTCGCAAAAGAGAGCGAGAAGAGGAGGCAAAGCGCGAGCGAGAAACTAGAGAGCAACCTGCGCAAGCATTACTCCAACACCGTGTCCACTTCCCGGACTCCACCGAGAAGAGGCCATCACGGTAACACACTCGGTAGATTCATTTTAATTAAGTTTAAGGTTCAAGTTATCTACAACCGGACATTAACAAATTCCCATCTGCCCATAACCGCTGGCACGGCTTTCGAAAGTTCAGATCCCTGCAGGGGAGTCCCAACTTAGCCCATGACAAGCTCTCACGGTCAACGAAGGAATATACCTCCTCCCAAGACGTTCCGATCAGACTCGGTATCTCAGTTCTTCAAGACACTTCGACAGGTTAAAACAAGACCAGCAACACCGCCCGAATGTGCCGACAAATCCCGATAGGAGCTGCACATATCTCTTTCTCAGGGCACACTCAGATTGTCTTAGGTACGGGTAGGCCAGCCCAGAGTTGCCCCTGGTGGCCACCGGCAGCTGACAGGTGGACCAACACTCAGAGGAGCACTGGCCCGGGGGGTTTAAAATAAGATGACCCTCGGGCTCCGGAAACCCAAGGGAAAAAGAGGCTAGGTGGCAAATGGTAAAACCAAGGTTGGGCATTGCTGGAAAAGCTTTAATCAAGGCGAAATATCAAGGGGTTCCCATTATAACCCAACCGCGTAAGGAACACAAAATCCGGGAACATAACACCGATATGGCGGAAACTAGGGCGGCAAGAGTGGAACAAAACACTAGGCGAGAGGCCGAGCCTTCCACCCTTAACCAAGTATATAGGTGCATTAAGATAACAAGATAATATAATGATATCCCAACAAGTAAATAAATGTTCCAACAAGGAACGGCCTCCAATCTTCACCTACAACTAGCAACGCTATAAGAGGGGCTGAGCAAAGCGGTAACATAGCCAATCAACGGTTTGCTAGGACATGGTGGGTTAGAGGTTTGACATGGCAATTTGGGAGGCTTGAAAGCAAATGGTAGGCATCGTAGCATTGGCGTAGCAAAAGAGCGAGCAATCTAGCATAGCAAAGATAGTAGTGATTTCGAGGGTATGATCATCTTGCCTGCACAGTTGTCAGAGTTGACTGGATCCTCGAAAGCAAACACAACGGGCTCCTCGTTAGCGAACTCGTCTCCCGGCTCTACCCAAACAAGACAAACAAGCAACAAAGACACAATCAACCATGTGCAAGGATCAAACAATATGATGCAATGATGATATACTATGCGGGATGCGATGCGGGATGCAAAATGCAAGATGTGACAGGAAATGCAAGAACCTGGCCTCAACTTGGAAATCCAAGTGTGCCACTGGAAAGATGAGATGAAATCGCTTGAAAACTATATAAAGAACACCGGAATCGGAGTTACGGTTTGGAAATGGCAAGCGATTCAAATATGACACCGGTCTGCGATATACAGCAAGTAGCCATCTAAATGCAATGAGATGAACAAGCTACAGCACCCAAACATGACAACAAAATACATGGCAAGGATGCATTCGAGATGCTTAACAAAAGTCTAGCACTGAGCTACGGCCAAATCATCCATTAACAGGTTCAAACAAGCATGGCAAAAATGCATATGGTAAACAGATCTCAGACTTAGTGAAATTAACACTTGTCTGGAATTTCAGATCAGGTAGCACACTTCGGAGCAACAAAACTACATGCTACAGGACCTGAACATGGCAAAGTAAAGCATGGCATGGAGCTACTCAAAGAGCTTAACAAAAGCCCCTTAGTGACCTTGAGCCAAAAGGGATCAGAAAATACCATTGCAAGCATGTGAACATAGCAAAAACATAATGAGATCACAGACTTAGTGAAAACTGGCACATGCTGAAACATAACTCAATTAGGCATGTTTACAAGCTCGATACACTCACTACGGAGCAAGTCATGACAAACTAAGCATAAACCCATTAAGAACACAAAAAATGCAAGCTAGACATGGCAAGAAAAATAGCATAGCATGCACGGATCAACTACAACATCATCGGCAAAATTACAAACAAGTTGACAATCTGCCCAGATTCACAAAGTAGCAAAAGTAGAGCTTGATTGACTTAAGCTAGGTTGCTCCATAATTGCAAACAAATACATGTATGGATAGAGCACTACAAGATTAACAAAACATCCTTACTGATCATCCTCAAAAGAGGCACGGATCACTAGGAAACAACATGAACATATGGCATCATGAGATAAACAAACCAAGGACTTAGTGGAATTGCTAAGTCCCTGAAAACAGAAATAACAAGTGCACCACTTTGCAAGCTCGTGCTAGTCACCACACACATCACAAAAATACATGGGTTGCACCTCTGGAAAGATGAAAAAACCCTTAACAAAACATATGTAGAGCATCATGGCATATCATGCACACATTAATCATGGCAAAAATGACAAAAAGCTAAATGGAGCAGCAGATCTGACAATTATCTCAAGTAGCCCTCTTCTAACAGCATTTAGGCATCAAGATGAACTCAAATGAAAATGATGCAATGGAATGAAATGATGTACTCTCTGAGATAAACATTTCGATATGCCATATGCCCAAAAATGGAGTTACGGATGCGAAGTTACGAGGCTATGAACATGAGCATATGGACTAGAAAATCCGGGGACTTGGTGAAAAAAGGAACCACCAGATCTAGGGTTTCGGTGGCACGCAATCCGAGGCGGCCGGATCTTCGCCGGAATCGCTGCGCGAGGTCGCCGGAGAGGTCGGAGAAGCAAGGGCCGGCCGGATCTTGCCGGATCCAGGCCGGGCAGCGACAGCGCGCGGTGGGCGGGCGGCGGCGTGCGGCGGGCGGGCAGCGGCGCGCGGCGATGCGGCGGCGGCAGGGCGGCGCGGTCGAGGCAGCGGCGCGGTGGCGAGCTTGGGCGCGGCGGCGGCCGAGGGGCGCGGCGGCAAAGGCGGAGCGGGGCGGCGCGGCGTCGGGCGAGGAGGCGCACAGGGCTCGGCCCGGCTGGCGGCGGGGAGGGTCGGCGCTGGGCCTCACGGGCCCGCGCGGTCGGCGGCAAAGTGGGGCGCCCGCGGGGACACGTGGCGCTCCCTGGTTGGCGGCGGCGGATCGGGCGGACACGTCCGGTCACGGACGGACGTGTCCGGCCGGCGTGGAGACGAAGGGTCGGCGGCGGACGTGTCCGGCCCGGACGGATGTGTCCGGTCGGCGCGGAGGCGATTTTTTTTGGGTTTCGGGAGAGGGGAACCGCAAATTTCGGAGGGGGTGTTTAAATAGGCATAGAGGGAGCTAGGAGAGTCCAAATGAGGTGCGGTTTTCGGCCACGCGATCGTGATCAAACGCTCTAGAAGATGGAGAGGGTTTAGGTGGGTTTTGGGCCAAATTGGAGGGGTGTTAGGCTGCAACACACATGAGGCCTTTTCGGTCCCTCGGTTAACCGTTGGAGTATCAAACGAAGTCCAAATGGTACGAAACTTGACAGGCGGTCTGCGGTAGTAAACCAAGGCCGCTTGACAAGTCTCGGTCCAATCCGGAAATGTTTAATCCCCACACACGAAAGAAAGGTAGAAATGACCACCGAAGGAGAACAAAGCGCCGGAATGCAAAATGGACAACGGGGAAAATGCTCGAATGCATGAGATGAACACGTATGCAGATGCAATGCACATGATAACATGATATGAGATGCATGACAACGATAACAACACACGGAGACAAAGACCCGAACCCGAGAAAAATAAAATAACTTAACGCCGAAACGGCAAGAGTTGGAGTACAAATTGGGAAAGTTACATCCGGGGTGTTACATCATTCCACCCGCAGACGGATGGATAGACTGAGAGAGTCAACCAGATACTGGAAGATATGTTGAGAGCCTGTGCGCTAGATTATGGATCTAGTTGGGATGACAACTTGCCTTACACAGAGTTCTCACACAATAATAGCTACCAAGCCAGTTTAATGATGGCACTGTTTGAAGCCCTGCATGGACGCAGGTGCAGAACGCCGTTGATGTGGGATGAGGTAGGAGACCGGCAGTTGTTTGGACCAGACTTGATCAAGGAGTCTGAGGAGAAGGTTAAACTTATTCGTGATAGACTGAAGATTGCTCAGTCCAGGCAGAAGAGTTACGCAGATTCAAAACTTAAGGAGGTAACCTATGAAATTGGAGATAGAGCATATCTGCGAGTATCACCCTTGAGAGGAGGGAAACTTTTTGGAGTTAAGGGAAAGTTAGCCTCGAGATTTATAGGACCATATCGTGTTTTGGAACGGATGAGAGAAGTTGCCTACAAGTTGGAGTTACCTAAGGGATTGTCAGGAGTTCACGATGTGTTTCATGTTTCACAGTTGAAGAAGTGTCATGCTGAGATGGCCGATATATTGTTAAGAGATACAGTACCCTTGGAGGCAATTCAGTTGGACAGTGATTTGACTTAGAGGAGAAGCCAGTTAAGATTCTTGAGGTTGCCAGCCGAGTCACCTGCAGCAAGGTTATCAAGTTTTGCAAAGTTCAGTGGAGCCACCATACCGAGGACGAAGGCACCTGGGAACGAGAGGATGATCTCCGCAAAGACCACCCACACCTATTTTCTAGCCAACCCGAATCTCGAGGGCGAGATTCATCTTAAGGGGGGTAGGTTTGTAACATTCCAAATTTTCAATTTGGAATGTTATACATAGGTCATTCATGCATATCATATTTTATTGCATTTCCGTTCCGCAATCCTCGAAATCCTAAGCAAATCAAGGACCATCTGAGAGAGTTGGGGATTTCCCGGTTTTCATATTTGATTTTTATCAAATAATGAAATGAGGATTTTTTTTTATTTTAATATTTTTTCTCTCCGAAAAATATTTCATTTTAAAATAAATGAGAGGAGATAATATGACTTCTCCAAAATAATTGAAATATTGGAGGAAAAATATTAAAATCATTTTATTTGATTTTATTTGGACTTTATTTGCAATTAGAAAAATTGCACGTTTTTCAAAATTGCATTTTAGGGCCAAGAAAATGTTCATCTTGTTCTAAATATTTTATTTAGACGGTGAAAATTTGTTTTGGCATTTTTAGATTTTTATTTTATTTTCTAGCATTTTATTTCTGTCGGCAAAATTGTTTTTTTTAATCTCCCCGCACCGACTGGGCCGAACCCAGCCGGGCCGCCGGCCCAAGCCGCCGCGGCCGCCTCCCCGCGCACGAGCGCCGCCTCCGCCGAGCTCGGACCGGAGTCCAAGCCGGACTCCGCCTCCGCCGCGCCTTGCCCCCTCCTCCAAGTCGCCCCCTCCTATTTATACGCGCCACCCCGGCCCCGCACAACCACACCACCGCCGGCCCGCAACCGCCGCCGCCGCCCCGCAGCCGCCGCCGCCCGCGCCTGCCGCTGCCGCGCCTCGCTGCCGCCCGCGCCGCCGAGCCCCGCCGAGCCCCGCCCCCGAGCCCCGCCGCTGCGCCGCCCCGCCGCCCAACCCCGCCTCGCTGGAGCCCCTCGCCGGAGGTACCGCGCCGGATCCCAAGCCGCTGTTATTTTTAAAACCGTTCGGTTTTTTAGAAACCCTAGTTCTTTTTTTAGATCGGTTCGCCGGGTTTTCTCGGTTCTTCTTTTTAGCGGACGTTCGTCCGTACGTTCGTTTTAACGAACGGTTTTTGCCCGTTAGTTACAGTTAATGAACGCTCGTTCGTTAGTCTGTTCGTCAGTTTTCTTTTTGTGGGATTTATCCGTGATTATTTTCGATCGCGATTTCTGATCCGATCTTAGTTTCTGTTTATCTTTTCGCTCATTAGTCGGAATCAGGCGATTCAAGCGCCTAGATCTTCGTCTCGAGACCCACTTTCCGTTTAACCAACTTGCACAAGTTTTTGTTACTGTAAAATTTGACCTAGGTCCAGATTAGTAAACGGATCTTGTTTCTTTCGCCGTTTGAGTTTTGTTGCTCCGTTTGATTTGATTCTTTTTGCTAACCGGAGTTCTTAAGTTGAACGTTCTGGTCAACCTCTCTTATTTGAGTTTTTCTCGTGCATATTTGCTTGTTGCTTATGTATGTTATTGTTTGTTTATGATAGAACACCCGGAGTGCGAAGCGTGTTACTACGAGTCTCTAGGTTTCGTGGATCGTCAGCAAGGCAAGTAACACTTTAATCATATGCCTTTATCACCCAGTTTTTATGCATTAGTTCCAATCCTCAAACATTGCATGATTTGGATGTCAGTAACTTGTGGGTTGGGAAGTAGATAATGAGGTAGAACCTATTGCCATGTTACTATCAAACCCTTGGGAGTTACTTCTGCGCGTTGCTTATTGCTATGCTATGCTCGTAGACGTGGTTTGGGTTTGAGTGAAATCCATGACAGATGTGAGATTGTTAATTAATGGTTCAACTTAAGGTGGCAACTTGAATACACATCTGGGTGGATTGAGGCACCTGGGGAACCCAGTGTTGTCTGGTTTTTTTTTGGAAATCCCGGGGTACCCGTGTGATCTTCATATGGACCGCCACCCAGGCTCAAAGGGAACTGAGATGATTCATGCTAGAAACTTCCGTGTGCAGCCACAAGCTATTATGGGCTCTAGCATAGCTGAGTAAGTTACGTGAAGCTCTAGAAGAGGTAAATCAGCAGGTAGTGGGTTTTGTAGGTTTGGTATGGTCTACCCGGAGTAAAGATTTAATGTTTCTGAAAGACTGTGTCTCGGTCATCCGTTTCTCAAACACCATGCAGTGCGAGAAATCCAAAGGAGGCGATCGAGTCTTCTGCGGAAAAGTGCACAAACCTTTGCAGAGTGTACAATCTAATCATGGTTAGCCGTGTCCCCGGTTATGGATAGTCTTGAGTATCTAGTACTTGGGTTATCACATGTATCCCATCGCTCTTAATTCAATTTGTTGGGTTGTTAAATACTTTAATTGGGATTGAGTTGGGGTTACCTTCTCAATGTTGTTCAACTACCATGATAGTTAAATTAAAATCTATTCCGTTGTTGTAGGAAAAATTGGCTTTTCACAAAAACTATAGCCATAGAGCTTTCCACCAGCCAAATATGCATGTAGTGATAGCATTATTCTGCTCTTGCTCTAGTGTGTTGCTTTGCCAGCATATTCCATGTGCTGACCCATTCTCGGGCTGCAACGTATTATGTTGCAGACTTTTCAGACGAGGAGTGAGGTTCGTTAGGTCGTTCCCGTGCAGATCAGCTATGCCTTTGGAGTTGATGGACTCACTTATCTTCCAAGCCTTCCACTGTTATCGCATTAGATGGCCTTAAGCCATGTTATTGTAATAAGTTCTCTTTGGAGACATTCGATTTAATAGGTGTGTGATTGCTACTCTGTTATAAATCTTTCGAGTACTGTGTGTGTCAGCATTACCGATCCAGGGATGACACGAAGCACAGAGACTTGACCGTTTGAGGTCGGGTCGCTACATCTCTCTTCATCTTCTCCTTGGTCTTCTTGTCGCCATCGGGCTTGTGGAAAATTCTTGGGCCATCATCATCCTCATCTTCATCCATGTTTGTAAGTGAGCCTCTCTTTGGTGGGGATTCTTTGTCGATCAGCTTCTACTTCTCGCACTTTTGGAGCAACTCCCAACAATGCTCTAGTTTGAAAATTTTGCCTTCCGAAGCTTCCATGTCCTTGTATCTATGTTGAGCAATATTGTCCTATAGAATGTGAACAAAGTGATACAATCATTTCCCATGATGCAATATGATGATGCACAATTTGAACAAAGGCAAAACAAACTCACATAGTCGGACTCCATGGTGCCACTTGGAGGTGCATTGCATACTTGCTCCAAGCAAGCTGCCCAACGGCTGCACATAGGCTTGATATTCTCCCAACGCCCTTGAAGCGACCGAAATGTGCGTGGAGTCCTATTGGGATGCTTTGACATAATGTGGAAGTATTGATCTTCGATCCTTTGCCAATATCTCTTGGAAGTTTGAGAAGTACCTGTGCATGCATCAAGAGACACCGCACTCCATGTTTGAATAAAAGCTTGATCTTCCAAGATCGTGTAGTTCTTCAATCTTATGCTTTTGTAAGTGCATCTAGTGCCCCTTAGTGATTTTGGTGTATTGAAGACTTATAGGTTAAGGGACTGATGCATTTGTGAGTGTACACAGGTCTATAAGTCTATGAGGAGTTTGATATTTACAGAGAAAGTTGACCCCTAAAAATGAAGTTCTTCGACTGAAGACTTTGAATTTCTGAAGACTTTTTGAAAACTTTGAAAGTGAAGAAATTGGTGTAATCCCGAAGACTTGGTATTCATTCGAGGAATATGAAGCGTGAAGACTTTTGTTTTCGTAGTTTCATTTTCTCTTTCTTGAGTCATAGGAAACACCGTACTGTTAAAAGGGGTCGAGGAAATACTAAGGAAAAATTTCCAAGTGATGCTCAACTCAAAATCCTACACCTACCAATCCCTTTGAGTGAAGCCATTGGAAATCTCATACAGTTCAGTCAATTTCTTCGGTGACAGAGACGAAGTTCTTCTGGTCTCTGAGGAATTTGTTCTGGCTGAGGAGTTAGGAATTCGCCAGTGCGGATTCCCTACACAGTGAGGAACATGATAGCACTGAGGAATTTGATACTCAAAATTCCGACTGTTGCTGTGCTATGCGTCAGTTGTCCCAAAATATCTACCCACCTAACGGTCATATCATTGAAGGGCATTTATGTCTTATCATGTCGGGATGCTCCCTAGGCTATAAATAGCCGCCCCCTACAACCACTAGCTGGTTGGCTGCTCCGAGAGAAACTGGCACTTGTCATTTGAGAGCATCCCATCCTCCGAGGACTTTGAGCAAAAATCATCTAGTGAGGAAAACCAAAACCCAAACCCCAACACCTACAAACCCAAAGTGATTGAGCATCACTAAAGAGATTGATCATGCGTGGATCCGATGCTTGTTACCTTTGAAGACTGTGCATCTTCCAGACGGTTAGGCGTCATGGTCTAGAGCATCCAAGAGGAAATTGTGGATCGCCGAGTGACCGAGTCTGTGAAGGTTTGGAAGTCACCTGAAGACTTACCACGAGTGATTGTGCGAGGTCTGTGTGACCTTAGATCAAGGGGAATACGGTGAGGACTGAGTGTCCTGAGCTGCGTGTTCAGGACTGGGTGTCCGGGACTGTGTGTCCTCGGGTTTAAATACCTAGCCACCCTAAACAGACGTACAACTGTCACAGCAGTTGGAACTGGTCTACCAAATCATTGTCTTCACCAAGCTAACTGGTTCCTTTTCTTCAACCCTTCCATTTCCTCATTTCTGTGTTGTGTGCTTGTTCATATATGTTTGAAGACTTTGACTGAAGACTTTCTCTATTTCCTCAACTTAATTTCTTTAGTCTGTTGTCTGCATTCTGTTTATCCTGTGTTTACGCTTTCTGTATGTTGTGCTTGTTTTCATTTCATCATGAGGACCATGCTCATGTTCTATTATGTCTACTTCTGATTACTTATTCAGCTGCAAGTAGTTCTTCACTCAGGAATTTCCTCACCCGCAAATTCCTCAGTGAAGAATTCATAAAAATCGCCTATTCACCCCCTCTAGTCGATATAACGCACTTTCAATTGGTACCAGAGCAAGGTACTCCCTTGTTCTGTGTGATTATTGTTTAACCGCCTGGAGTTTTAGTTATGTCGATCGCAGGTATGATCAAGGTTTCTGCTGGGTGTCCTACCTTCGATGGGACGGACTACCCCTACTGGAAGAATAAGATGCGCATGCATCTTGAGGCGATTGATAATGATCTCTGGTACGTTGTGGAGAATGGTGTTCCCTCTGTCACTCCCACCATCAACGCTGTTGATGTGAATAGATTCAAGCAACTTGACTCTCAAGCGAAGAATATCATATGTGGCCATCTGAGCAAAGGGCAGTATGGCAGAGTGAGTGCTTTGGAGACAGCAAAGCTTATCTGGGACAGACTGTCCAAGGTCAATGAGGGAGTCTCAACACAGTGTGACTCTCGAGTTGACGTTCTTCGCAATCTCTTCAACCGCTTCAAAAGACTCGACAATGAAAATGTTCAACAAACCTTCGATCGCCTCACTGACATCTCAAATGAGCTTCAAGCACTTGGTGCCACTGATATCACCGACCATGAGGTGGTGAAGAAATTGCTGAGATCGCTTGATTCCTCATTTTATACCTTGGCATTGATGATACAAGAACATGGAGACTATAAGTCACTTGATCCCGCTGATATCCTCGAGGGACTAAACACTCATGAGTTCCAGCTTGCTGAGAAGAGAGATCTCTATGGACCAAGTTATGGTAGATCACGGGCTCTGAAGGCCAAGGCAGTATCCGAATCTGATGGTGAAGATTCTGGCAGCAGCCTTGGTGACCCTGAAGAACTGAGCCAGGAGCTAGCAATGCTCGTGAGGAAGTTCCAAAAGTTCTCAAGACGTGGTCGCTTTGGTAAATCCTCAAGAGGTGGTGACTTGAGATCAGATTTCTCATCCCATGATTACAAGAAGAGACTCTGCCATAAATGCAAAAAACCTGGACACTACATTCAAGATTGTCCTCAGTGGGAAAAGGAATCGAAGAAGAAGAAGTACAAGGATTACAGTTCTGATGATTCAAAGAAGAAGAAGAAATCTTCAAAGTCCTCGTCGTCAAGACCCTCAAGGTCCTCATCTCACAAGAAGAGCAGCTCCAAGAAGGCTCGAGCATTCATTGGCAAGGAAATGGACTCTGAGGCTGAATCTGAGGAAAATGAGGAAGAGGAGGAATCTGAGGAGTCAGACTCTGGTGTGGCGAGCCTAGCCCTCGCAACTGCGTTCGTCAGCAAGTCCATCTTCAACTCTGAAGAAATGGACCTCCCCAACACTACTGATGATGACAATGAGGACTACGCTCCCACCTATTGCTTCATGGCAAAAGGCTCAAAGGTACTCAAATATCCCTCCTCCGAATCTAGTGAGGATGAATCTGATGAACACCTCAAACCCAGCTATTCTAAACTTTCTAAGATTGCTGTGAAACTGCAAAAGGCTCTTGAAAAGGTTCAAAATATGCTAGATAAAAGCGATGATATGTTGGGCGAGGAAATGGATCGCACTAAAATCTTGACTGAAAATCTTCAGAGACTTCAGTCCAAGTTTGACAATCTTCAAAGTCATCATAACACTCTCCCATCTGATCATGAGAAGCTTTCTTATGAATTTCTTCAAAGAAAGCAAGATCTTGAGTAGTTAAGAGTGAGTTATGAAGATCTTCAGAAGGAGCGTGATTCATTACTTGCTCAACAGATCAGCACTGCTCAGTATGAATTTGTTCCTCCATGTTTGAAGTGCATTGAACATGAAACTGCTAATTCTTCACATGAATGCTCAAATACTTCCATTGCTGAAAATTCCTCAACTGCCTTTGCTATCACTAATTCCTCATCCGAGGACATTGCTACTATCACTTATGATGCAGGGCTGAAGGAATTGTATATGACAGGCATGTACAAAAGCCTCAAAGGGCATCAGGCTCTTTGCAATGTACTTAAAAGGCAGATCCTCAACAGGAACCCTAGGAAAGAGAGTATTGCCTTTGAGAGGAAACTCAATGCTGATGGGACCTACTGGAAACCTAAGAAGTATCCCAAAACCTCATGGGTTGCTACAAAGGGACCTTCAGTGGATCCATCTACTTTATCCAGCTTTACATGTGAATCTTCGTATTCTTTTGATGAGTCAATTGACTCCAACTATAAACTATTCAAAAATCAGAATGGTGAAGTATTTGCTAGGTATGTTGGCACTAACTGCAGGAACGGTCCTCCTATGAAGAAAATCTGGGTTCCCAAAAGGTACCTTGAAAATCTTCAGGTGAATGTCATCATGACCCCACCTGTGAAGAATAGGAACCCCAGATCAAATTCTTCATATGGACCAAATTCTTCATATGGATCCAAGTCCTCATACGGACCAAACTCCTCACGTGGATCAAATTCCTCAAAAGGATCAAAGTCCTCATATGAACATCATCATGCTAACCCGTCTGTTTCGCAGGGAAGATCTAAGGATTATGGATATGTGCATTATTCTTCAAATCATTATGTTCATAAGTCCTCGAAGAATTTCTCTGCTTACTCTTATGCTTACCCTAACCCCTCTTATGTGAAACGAAGTGGATTGGCATCTATGCCACCTTTCTCTTATGGAGCTCGCAGAATGATGAACTCTTTGCCACCCCTTCAGATGTGGGTGGTGAAGAAAAAGAACTAATCTCTTATGCAGGGTCAGGTCTCCAGACGAACTTAATCGTCTGAAGAATTTGCTGGAGACCTGAATATGCTTGAAAGGACGCAAGCTAATCATGAAGAAATGAATTTTCATTTATCATGTTCTCATACTGCTTTATCTGTTTATTGCTTAACGAAATTGATCTAATGAAATTAATACCATATTCTTCACTGATGAAGTATGTGAGTTCGTAAGTTGCACTAATTCATCTGCAGGATGATCAACCCAAAGCCACTGAGTGGGTCCTCGATAGTGGATGTACAAATCACATGACTGGTGACAGGAGCTTATTGATGGACTCTGCTTTATCTCCATCACATCTGAAGCATATCACCTACGCTGACAAAGGCAAAAGCAAGGTATTGGGTCTAGGTAAGGTTGCAATCTCAAAGGATCGACACATGGACAAAGTCATGCTTGTCGAGTCCTTAGGGTTCAACCTCATGTCTGTCTCAATGCTTTGTGATCTTGATATGGTTGTTGTCTTTGGCAAGTATCGTTGTGTTGTGATCATGGAAGCTGACAATTCCAAAGTCTTCGAAGGCTTTAGGAGAGGAGATTTGTATATTGTTGATTTCTCTACAGGACCACAACCTGCTACATGTCTACTTGCAAAAGCTTCAGAAGGCTGGCTATGGCATCGACGACTTGGTCATGCTGGCATGAGGAATCTGCACACGCTCGCGAAGAAGAAGCATGTCATTGGCATTGAAAATGTCAAATTCCTCAAGGATCACTTATGCGGAGCCTGTGAAGCTGGAAAGATGACCAAGGCCAAGCATCCAGCAAAGACTATCATGACTACTACTCGACCATTTGAATTGCTTCACATGGATCTCTTTGGCCCTACTCACTATGCCACATTTACTAATGCTGCATCTTTATATGGCTTTGTCATTGTTGATGATTATTCTCGATATACATGGGTCCATATTATCACTTACAAAACTGAAGTGCAGGAAGTCTTCAAACGATTTTCCTCGAGGGCTTCAACCAACTTTGGTGTGAAGATCAAGCACATCAGAAGTGATAATGGAACTGAGTTCAAGAACACTGGCCTTGATGACTATCTTGATGAACTTGGTATTACTCATGAGTTATCTGCTCCTTATACTCCTCAGCAAAATGGCGTCGTGGAGCGCAAGAACAGGACTCTTGTTGAGATGGCCCGCACTATGCTTGATGAGTACAAGACGCCTCCTCGCTTCTGGCCTGAGGCAATTGATACTGCGTGCCACATCATCAACAGGGTATATCTTCACAAATTCTTCAAGAAGACAGCATATGAACTTCTCACTGACAAGAAACCCAATGTGAGTTATTTCAAAGTCTTCGGTGCTAAATGTTGGATTAGAGATCCTCATCACAGTTCTAAATTTGCACCGAAAGCACATGAAGGTTTTATGCTCGGTTATGGTAAGGACTCGCACACCTACAGAGTCTTCAACACCTGTCATCACAAGGTTGTTGAAACTGTAGATGTGCGGTTCGATGAGACTAATGGCTCGCAAAGAGAGCACCTACCTCCTGTGACAGATGAAATACCTCCTGAGGAATCTATTAAGTTCAAGGCTACTGAGGATGTCATTCCTACTGAAGAATCTGCTGAAGAAGTCATTCCAGAACATGAAGAACGTCATGCTGATGCACCTGAGGAAAATGGTGCTGAAGAAAATACTGATCAAATTCCTCAACGACAACCCGCTCATCCTCGCGTTGCAAATGAAGTGCAAATTGAGAAAATCATCAGCGACATCAACATTCCAGGTCCTCTCACACGCTCAAGAGCTTCACATTTATCTAACTTTTGTGGGCACTTTGCTTTCGTCTCTATCACAGAGCCCACTAAGGTAGATGAAGCATTTCTGGAGCCTGAGTGGATTCAAGCTATGCAAGAGGAATTACATCAATTCGAGCTCAACAACGTCTGGGAACTGGTCAAACGTCCAGATCCTCGCAAGCACAATATCATCGGCACAAAGTGGATCTACCGCAACAAGCAAGATGAAAATGGCCTTGTGGTGAGGAATAAGGCACGGCTTGTAGCTCAAGGCTACACACAGGTTGAAGGAATTGATTTCGATGAAACTTTTGCACCTGTTGCTAGACTTGAAGCTATTCGCATATTACTTGCTTATGCTAACCATCATGATATCATCTTATATCAAATGGATGTGAAAAGTGCATTCCTCAATGGTAAGCTTGAGGAAGAAGTATATGTTGCTCAACCCCCAGGTTTTGAAGATCCAAAGCATCCTGACAAAGTCTTCAGACTCAATAAGGCCCTCTATGGCCTCAAGCAGGCCCCACGGGCGTGGTATGATACTTTGAAGGAATTCCTCATGAAGAAAGGCTTCAAACCCGGTTCACTTGACCCAACTCTTTTCACTAAATCTTATGATGGTGAATTGTTTGTGTGCCAAATATATGTTGATGATATTATCTTTGGCTGTACTGACCAACGTTATACTGATGAATTTGCCTATATGATGAGTGAAGAATATCAAATGTCTATGATGGGAGAATTGAAATTCTTCTTAGGTCTTCAGATTCGTCAACAGCGCAATGGCATATTCATATCTCAGGAGAAATACCTCAAGGATGTACTGAGGAAATTCGGCATGCAAGATTGCAAAGGAGTCAAAATCCCTATGCCCACAAATGGCCATCTATGCACTGATGAAAATGGTATTGACTTCGATCAAAAGGTATACCGCTCCATGATTGGTTCTTTATTGTACTTATGTGCATCTAGGCCAGATATTATGCTTAGTGTTTGCATGTGTGCCCGATTTCAAGCTACACCGAAGGAATCACACCATAAGGCTGTGAAGCATATTCTTCGATATCTAGCTCACACACCAACACTTGGATTATGGAACCCCAAGGGCTCGGCTTTTGATCTCATTGGATATTCAGACTCTGACTATGCTGGTGATCATGTGGATCGCAAGTCAACATCTGGCACATGCCATTTCCTCGGACGATCCTTGGTCTGTTGGTCCTCGAAGAAACAAAACTGTGTATCATTGTCTACTGCTGTAGCTGAGTACATTGCTGCTGGTTCTTGTTGTGCTCAACTACTATGGATGAAGCAAACTCTCAAGGACTACAGCGTCAACGGGAAGAATGTGCCACTCTACTGTGACAATGAGAGTGCCATCAAGATTGCTCATAACCCAGTTCAGCACTCAAAGACAAAGCACATTCAGATTCGTCATCATTTTCTTCATGATCATGTGTTGAAGGGCGACATCTCTATTGAGCATGTGAAGACTGAAGAACAACTAGCCGATATCTTCACTAAGCCCTTGGATGAGAAGAGATTTAGCAAGTTGCAGTGTGAGCTAAATATCTTAGAATCCTCAAATGTTCTTTGAAAAGGACACACATCCTAATACTTATGCAAAATTGATGGCTTAGATGTGCAACACATGAAGACACATTTTTCTTCAATCAATGAAGACTAACACTCTAAGTGTGAAGAAATTAACGAAGAATTTGATTCTTAGAACCCTACGACAATTGTACGCGGTGTCTGAAATCATCATTCTTATACGGTGGGTCACGCCACCACCAAATGTTGAGAATCTTCAATTTGAGTTTTTCCTCGGTTGTTCCAATTCTTCAACTTTGCATTGTCTTCACCATTTCCGTCGTTTTTCTTCATTGGCTATATATATATATATATATATATATGAGTTTATGTCCTCTACAGCATTCACTTATAGATATTTATTCACATTGCCTTTTCTGCTAAGTGAATGTGAACGGACCCTTCCCCCTCTATGCTATACTCAACCCAATCTACTCACAAATTCTTCATGTGCGTTCTATTTGAAACTCGTTCAAAATCTTCACTATGTCCTTGTCAGCGAAGAATTTGCGAACGGAACTTTTAACTTATCCTATCTAAATTTTCGGTTTTGCTGCTCAAACTGTTCCACATCCCATGACAACACTTATTATTCACCCACGATCTCACATTATCTCCACTTCTCAGTACGTGGGTGACACATGTCAAGCGAATGAGAAGGGTCAGGGGCACGTTCGTCCAATTTCTTCGGGCGAACAGTTTTTCACCGTGGCTATAAATACCCCTTCCCTTCCTCACTTCACTTTTACTCCGCTCGATCTCTCTCCCGTTCGAGCTTCTCAAACCCTAGCGCCGCTGCTACTTCATCGTCGCCGGTGAGGAAGAGCTTCACTGCCTCGACCTCGTTGCCATCGTACTCGTGCAGGCTGCGGATTTCTTCACTCCTCCGCCGCCGTAGCTGTCTTCCTCTGCCAAGTTAGGGCGTGGAAGATCTGAACTGACAAACTTCACATCTACACCTCCCAGTTCGTCGTGTTCTTCGTCCAAGGTAATTAAAAGTTATTTTTACTGCCCTCTTTGATTCAAATGTTAACTACAAAATCTTCAAAGGTGTTTATTCTTCAAATTCTTCACACATTAAACACCTCACATGTCATCTGTTCTTGATTCGTTTCTCTAAGCAATAATTTTTTCTTCAAGATTCCTCAATTGTGTGGATCTTCGATCTATAAAACTCTGGAACCTCGGACAAAGAACGCTTAGTGAAATTCTTCAAGACTCATCTGGTCAAATTTCTCAAACTTGTTCTTTTGCAAAAACCTTGTGAGAACGCATATGACCTCTCCAAATTCCTCGCAACTATAATCTGTTCACAGGTACACATGTCCGCTGCTGAATCACTAGGTTCTCATCAACTTAACTCATTTGTAGCGTTCCTCGAAGAAAAGTTGCACACCTCTTCAGAAAATTCAGTTGTTCATATTCCTCATCTGAAGAAAATGGCTGACAGTAAGAAGCCACAGAAAGGAGGAAAGAGGCCTGAGATCAACACAGCATTTGAAATCCCTGATGATATTTATGCTGGGTACTACACACCCCCCGAGGAGGACAAAAATCAGCGCAAGGTGCACATTCAAAAGATTGAGAGGAGATGGGCAAGAGAGTGGAAGGAGTATAGATATGTTACCCCCAAATACATGAAGAAATTTGCTCTAAATCCTCCATGCCCAAGACCTCTGTTGGCACCTGGCCAAGTAGCTGATCCCACCAGCCTCAAGCATGGTGAGGATTATGCTGATGAATGGGCCAAGCGCCAGCCAAATTGGCCAGACAAGCAAGAGAAGCAGTGAGGAAATTTAACGAAGAACCTGATGCTGCTGCTGAGGCCTCTACTATCAAGCCAAAGAAGGCCATTGCAAAGAAGCCTACTCATAATCCAAGTGCTTCACCCTCAATGCCCTCACGGCCAGACTCCTCAAAGCCCCCACGACAAATTCCTCAAGCTGCTCCAACTACTCCAAAGTCCTCAGCTCCTCCGCCAAAGCCCTCAGCTGCTCCGACCAAATCCTCAGCAGCTGTGCATCTCGCCACGTGCCAAAGGACAACAAGCATCTCTATTGCCTCAGGAGCTTCTGCCAGTTCCTCAGCTGCACCAAATTCCTCAATAGGCCCCGCTCTGCTGAAGAAAAAGGCCACTGCTAGACGAGGTTCTCGCCCAAGTCCTCACAAGAGGCAAGTCGCCTTCCAAGTGTCGTCTGATGAAGACGAAACTAATGATGTGGAACTTGCCGAAATCATCATAGACAGGCAAGTCAGAGCCGCTAGAGCCAAAGGCACAAGTGTGCCTCTGCTTGTGGATCCAAAGTTGATCCTTGAATACATTGATGTTTGGCACAAGGACCTCAACACCCCCTTGCCTGACTTCAAGTTGACTCCTGGACAAAGTCATATGTTGACTCACTTCATTTAGGAATAAAAATGGAAGTTTGAGAAGGCCAGGCAGATCAAGAAAGCGCAGTACAAGAAGGAGCGTTTCCTGAAGAAACACGTTGTCTCTATGACAACTGAAGAACTTGTCACTATTTAATCTGAGATCAAGAAACTCAGTGATGAATTTGACGCATACCGCGCTGATTGGCTGGGAGCCAAGGTTCATTTTGTGGGACTAGCTGATAACTTCGCCTCCAATGTTGCAGCACCAACGCAACAGGAAATTCCTTAGGCTGAAGCATCTGCTCGGCCTACTGAAGAAAATGCCTGCACCGCTGATGACACTCAGGATGCTGAAGAAAATGCTGATACCAGGGCTGATGACTGCATTCCAGCCACTGAAGAAATTGCCAGGGCAACCACTAGTGTTGTGCCTGAAGAAAATGAAGACGTCAGGGTAACTGCATCAGTTGCGCCTGAAGAAATTCAACCAAATTCCTCTGCTCCTCCTACGCCTACACCAACTCTGATCCTTCCATCTGCATCAGATGTGAAGAAGACCAAGGATGCAGAGCCTGCAGTAGTGAAGAAAAGGAAGGCATCAACTTCATCAGATTCTTCAGCCCCGAAGAAGATGAAGCCATTAACAAGCTCTTTTCCAAATCCAATTGATGTTGTTCCAGTCTCCTCCATGCCATCAAAGGACCTCGTTCCTTTTGATGAAGAATATGTGATTCCAAGTGAATCAGAAGATGACATTCCCTCGGCTGCTTCGTCAGAGCAGCTTGATGAAGAAATTGAAGTGGATGCAATCCCTTCAACACCTATTATCTCCTCGCCCATGCCTCAGTTCACTGCTGAAGAGACCGGCGTTGAAGAAGAAGATGAAGATGTGGACATCGGAAACACTACTCCAGTGATGAATGATGACTTTTGGGAAAGTCAGCACCCCAACTCTCCTTTGTTCACACCTCTTCAACAAATTCCTCAGTCCCCTGTCACTATAGAAGTACAAATGGGATCTGACGAACCTCGTGCAACTCCGTCTGTCCATGAAGAAATTCCAGCCACTAGTGCTGATGAAAATGTAAATGAAGAATTGAAGTCCCAGGCTGCCACTGAAGAAGAACCTAAAATTCCTCAGCCTATGGAACCTGAGATCGAGATCCCTGAGGTTGTGATGCAATTGACCGACACTCCTCACCCCAAGCCAAAGGATCCCTTCTCGAAGAATCAAAAATTCAAGGCTGATGACTTCTTTGGCGAGCATGTATTCTTCATTGACTACAATCCCTATGACTCTGCTTGTCTAAGGAGGAAGCGTTTCTGGACTGCCAGCCAGGCCAATTTCTATTCTTCACTACTTTTCAACAAGGACAAACTCTTCTACCATGAGCATATTCCTCACGTGGACATGGAATCATTGCCTTGTTTCTCCCCTGTGCTCAGTGTGCTTCATGATGCAGGCCTCCTCAACTTTTGCTCTGACATTGTTGATTGGAATGAAGAGCTCATTCTTCAGTTCTATGCGACACTGCACATCACCGGTGATCCTGAAGATATCGACACCTGGGTCTTGGACTAGATGACATGTAATACTCATTATAAGGCACTGGCCTATGAATTGCTTCACACCCTGCCCATCAGTCCACCCAGTGAAGGAGCTCGCTGCCTGTACCAAGAACCTAAACTCACTGCTCATTACATGCAAGTGTTAATGAAGCCTCTGAAGCTCAGTCAAGCCCCAAGGACCAAATTCCTCGGAAGGACTTACTCTATGTGCCCAGAACAGTCTATCGCATTCGGACGAGGGCAATGAGTCCTATCAAAGGACACGACTCATCTGATGAGGAAATAGTTGGCATCATGAAGAATCTGCTATTCAACATCATTCATAGCATTCCTATCAATTATTATGATTTCTTCATGAGGACTCTGGCAAATGTTGCACTCTCTCCATTTGAGTTGAAGCCTTATGCTCCTTGGATTATGAGATTCCTCGAAACAAGGTCTTCACTCAACTACAAGGCTGATTTTCAGAATCACCTCAGCTACCTGCCCCCGATTGAAGTCCTCAAGCAGACTTATACCTCAGTGATGAAAAGGGGAAGGCACCTCTGGTCATTGATGAAGGCATTCGTCCATTGGATGGTCAGTTTCGCAAAGCTGCATCTTACTCCACCAATGATGACTCTGCCACTCATGATTCTGCTGCCAATGCACCCAAGTCTACTCCTCACGCCACTACTCTAAGAGTGATGACTGGCCGTGAGTTGCTTCTTAGTCTTCACCAGAAGGTGGATCGCAACCATAAATGGGTTAAGCGTCAATTTGGTTCTATTCTTCACAACATGACTGCTACACATAATGCAGTGAAGAAAAACCATTACTACCTCCATGAAGTTTTCGGTCGCACTTGGGCTGTCCTACCACATCTGTATGGTGAAGCACATCTGAAGAAAATGGGTCTCAAGGAAGATTTTAACTGGTCTGCACCTCCACTGAAGAAATTCAAGAAGGTCAAGGTTCCTTTGGTGGCCAGCCCATATTCTTCATCGCGTGAAACCGACGAATATGATCACTTGGACGGCACTGTGGGCAGGCCCTACAACGACAAACGACCCCAACAATGCTGGCGCTCCTCCATCAACTTGATATTCTTCAGGGGGGTTAGTCCTCATTTTCAACCCTTTTGGTCATTCGATGACAAAGGGGGAGAAATTTGAGTTAGTCTTCAAGCGAGTTGATACGTCCATTTTGCATCATGCTTTTATATCGATATTTATTGCATTATGGGTTGTTAGTACACATTATGTCACAATACTTATGTCTATTCTCTCTTATTTTACAAGGTTTACATAAAGAGGGAGAATTCCGGCAGCTGGGATTCTGGGATGGAAAAGGAGAAAATATTAGAGACCTATTCTGCACAGCTCCAAAAGTCCTGAAACTTCACGGAAGACGTTTTCAGAATATATAAAAAATACTCAGCAGAAGAAATTCACCAGGGGGGCCACCCCTGCCCACGAGGGTGGGGGCGCGCCCCCTACCTCGTGGGACCCTGCTGGCCTTCCGGTGGCCATCTTCTGCTATATGAAGTCTTTCAATGGGAAAAAATCATAAGCCTTCTTCCCGAGCGAAACTC
The DNA here is from genome assembly GCF_018294505.1 of Triticum aestivum. Taxonomy (NCBI): domain Eukaryota; kingdom Viridiplantae; phylum Streptophyta; class Magnoliopsida; order Poales; family Poaceae; genus Triticum; species Triticum aestivum. Next base: position 500,454,168 of record NC_057800.1, on the reverse strand, counting down.
CGCTGCCAGGAGGTGGAACCTTGGCGGATCCAATCTAGGGCTCCGGCAGAGCTGTTCTGCCGGGGAAACTTCCCTCCCGGAGGGGGAAATCATCGCCATCGTCATCACCAATGCTCCTCTCATCGGGAGAGGGCAATCTCCATCAACATCTTCATCAGCACCATCTCCTCTCAAAACCCTAGTTCATCTCTTGTATCCAATTCTTGTCTCCAAGTCCGGGATTGGTGCTAGTAGGTTGCTAGTAGTGTTAATTACTCCTTGTAGTTGATGCTAGTTGATTTAATTGGTGGAAGATCATATGTTCAGATCCTATATGCATATTAATACCCCTCTGATTATGAACATGTTTATGCTTTGTGAGTAGTTACATTTGTTCCTGAGGACATGGGAGAAGTCTTTCTATTAGTAGTCATGTGAATTTGGTATTCGTTCGATATTTTGATGAGATCTATGTTGTCTCTCCTCCAGTAGTGTTATGTGAACGTCGACTACATGACACTTCACCATTATTTGGGCCTAGAGGAAGGCATTGGGAAGTAATAAGTAGATGATGGGTTGCTAGAGTGACAGAAGCTTAAACCCTAGTTTATGCATTGCTTCGTAAGGGCTGATTTGTATCCATATGTTTCATGCTATGGTTAGGTTTACCTTAATACTTTTGTTGTAGTTGCGGATGTTTGCAATAGAGGTTAATCATAAGTGGGATGCTTGTCCAAGTAAGGACAGTACCCAATCACCGGTCCACCCACATACCAAATTATCAAAGTACCAAACGCGAATCATATGAGCGTGATGAAAACTAGCTTGACGATATTCCCATGTGTCCTCGGGAGCGCTTTTCTCTATATAAGAGTTCGTCCAGGCTTGTCCTTTGCTAAAAAAAGGATTGGGCCACCTTGCTGCACTTTATTTACTTTTGTTACTTGTTGCTCATTACAAATTATCCTATCACAAAACTATCTGTTACCACTTATTTCAGTACTTGCAGAGAATACCTTGCTGGAAACCGCTTATCATTTCCTTCTGCTCCTCGTTGGGTTCGACACTCTTACTTATCAAAAGGACTACGATAGATCCCCTATATTTGTGGGTCGTCAAGACTCTTTTCTGGTGCCGTTTCCGGGGAGTGAAGCGCCTTTGGTAGGTGGAATTTGGTAAGGAAAAATTTATATAGTGTGCTGAAATTTACTGTCACTTGTTACTATGGAAAGTAATCCTCTGAGGGGCTTGTTTGAGGTATCTTCACCCCGACCAATAGAGCAAAGAGTTGCTCCTCAACCTACTGAACCTACTGAAAATGAAAATGTCGGCCTTGAAATTCCTTTGGGTATGATAGAAAAACTGCTTTTTAATCCCTTTTTAGGAGATGGAACAAAACATCCTGATGAGCATCTAATATATGTGGATGAAGTTTGTGGATTATTTAAGCTTGCAGGTGTATCCGGAGATGTTGTTAAGAAGAAAGTCTTCCCTTTATCTTTGAAGGGAGATGCATCGACATGGTATAGGCTATGTGATGATATGGGGTCTTGGAATTACAAACGATTGAAATTGGAATTTCATCAGAAGTTTTATCCTATGCATCTTGTTCATCGTGATCGCAATTATATATATAATTTTTGGCCTCACGGAGGAGAAAGCATCGCTCAAGCTTGGGGGAGGCTTAAATCAATGATATATTCATGCCCCAATCATGAGCTCTCAAGAGAAATGATTATTCAAAAAATTTATGCTCAGCTTTGTGATAGCAATCGCACCATGCTTGATACTTCTTGTGTTGGCTCTTTTATGATGAAGACTATTGAATTCAAATGGGATTTATTGGAAAGAATTAAACGAAACTCTAAAGATTGGGACCTCGACAAAGGTAAGGAGTCAGGTATGACACCTAGGTTTGATTGTGTTAAATCTTTTATGGATATCGATGTTTTCTGTAAATTTAGCACTAAATATGGAATTGACTCTGAGATAGTAGCTTATTTCTATGAATCTTTTGCTAATTATGTTGATCTCCCCAAGGAGAAGTGGTTTAAATATCATCCTCCCATAGAAGTAAAAGTAGCTGCACCTATTAAAGTTGAAGAAAAGATTGTCACTTATAATGATCCAATTGTTCCTACTTCTTATGTTGAGAAACCACCTTTTCCTGTTAGGATAAAGGATCATGCTAAAGCTTCAACTGTGGTTCGTAAAAGCAATATTAAAACTTATACACCTCATGAGAAAATTAAAGTTGAACCTGATATTGCTATTGTTAAAGATCTCTTGTCTGATAATATTGATGGGCATGTTATTCATTTCCTTGATGAGACTGCTAGAATTGCTAAACCTTGTGCTAAAGATAAAAACAGACCGGTGGTAGGCATGCCTATTATTTCTGTTAAAATAGGAGATCATTGTTATCATGGCTTATGTTATATGGGTGCTAGTGCTAGTGCAATACCTTATTCCTTATACAAAGAAATTATGCATGATATTGCACCTGCTGAGATAGAAGATATTGATGTCACAATTAAACTTGCCAATAGAGATACTATTTCACCAATGGGAATTGTTAGAGATGTTGAAGTCTTGTGTGGGAAAACTAAATATCTTGCTGATTTTCTTGTTCTTGGATTCCCACAATATAGCTGTTGTCCCATTATATTTGGTAGACCCTTCCTGAACACTGTTAATGCTACCATGATTGCAAAAGAGATGTTTTTACTGTCGGTTTAGACGATATGACTCATGAATTTAATTTCTCTAAATTTAGTAGACAACACCGTGAAGAAAAATTACCTAGTAAGGATGAAATTATTGGTCTTGCTTCTATTGCCGTACCTCCTAGTGATCCTTTAGAACAATATTTGCTAGACCATGAAAATGATATGTTTATGAATGAAAGAAGGGAAATAGATGAAGTATTCTTTAATCAGGAACCTATTCTGAAACACAATCTGTCTGTTGAAATCCTAGGGGATCCTCCTCTGCCCAAGGGTGATCCTGTGTTTGAGCTTAAACCGTTGCCTGATACTCTTAAATATGCTTATCTTGAGGAGAAAAAGATATATCATGTTATTATTAGTGCTAACCTTTCAGAGCATGAAGAAGAAAGATTATTGAAAACTCTGAAGAAGCACCGTGCTGCTATTGGGTATACTCTTGATGATCTTAAGGGCATTAGCCCCACTCTATGTCAACATAAAATAAATTTGGAAGAAGATACTAAACTAGTTTGTGATCATCAACGACGACTGAATCCTAAAATGAAAGAAGTGGTAAGAAAGGAAATACTAAAGCTCCTTGAGGCAGGTATAATTTATCCCGTTGCTGATAGTCAGTGGTAAGTCCTGTCCATTGTGTCCCTAAGAAGGGAGGTATTAATGTCGTTCCTAATGATAAAGATGAATTGATTTCTCAAAGAATTATTACAGGTTATAGGATGGTAATTGATTTCCGCAAATTAAATAAGGCCACTAAAAAGGATCATTACCCCTTACCTTTTATCGATCAAATGCTAGAAAGATTATCCAAACATACACATTTTTGCTTTCTAGATGGTTATTCTGGTTTCTCTCAAATACCTATGTCAGCTAAAGATCAATCAAAGACTACTTTTACTTGCCCTTTTGGTACTTTTGCTTATAGATGTATGCCTTTTGGTTTATGTAATGCACCTGCTACCTTTCAAAGATGCATGATGGCTATATTCTCCGACTTTTGTGAAAAGATTTGTGAGGTTTTCATGGACGATTTCTCCGTCTATGGATCTTCTTTTGATGATTGCTTGAGCAACCTTGATCGAGTTTTGCAGAGATGTGAAGAAACTAATCTTGTCTTGAATTGGGAAAAGTGCCACTTTATGGTTAATGAATGTATTGGCTTGGGGCACAAAGTTTCTGAAAGAGGTATTGAGGTTGATAAAGCCAAGGTTGATGCTATTGAGAAGATGCCATGTCCCAAGGACATTAAAGGTATAAGAAGTTTCCTTGGTCTTGCCGGATTTTATAGGAGGTTCATTAAGGACTTCTCAAAAATTTCTCGGCCTCTGACTAATTTATTACAAAAAGACATACCATTTGTATTTGATGATGATTGTGTAGAAGCATTTGAAATACTTAAGAAAGCATTGATCTCTGCACCTATTGTTCAGCCACCTGATTGGAATTTACCCTTTGAAATTATGTGTGATGCTAGTGATTATGCTGTAGGTGCTGTTCTAGGGCAAAGAGTTGATAAGAAATTAAATGTTATTCAATATGCTAGTAAAACTCTAGACAATGCTCAAAGAAACTATGCTACTACTGAAAAAGAATTCTTAGCAGTTGTATTTGCTTGTGATAAGTTCAGACCTTATATTGTTGATTCTAAAGTAAACCATTCACACTAATCATGCTGCTATTAAATATCTTATGGAAAATAAAGATGCTAAACCTAGACTTATTAGATGGGTTCTCTTGCTACAAGAATTTGATTTGCATATTGTTGATAGAAAGGGAGCTTAGAACCCCGTTGCAGACAACTTGTCTAGGTTAGAAAATGTTCTTGATGACCCACTACCTATTGATGATAGTTTTCCTGATGAGCAATTAAATGTCATAAATGCTTCTCATACTGCTCCATGGTTGCTGATTATGCTAATTACATTGTTGCTAAATTTATACCACCTAGTTTCACATACCAACAAAAGAAAAAGTTCTTCTATGATTTGAGGCATTACTTTTGGCATGACCCACATCTTTATAAATAAGGAGTAGATGGTGTTATTAGACGTTGTGTACCTCAGCATGAACAGGAACACATCCTACGCAAGTGTCACTCCGAAGCTTATGGAGGACACCATGCTGGAGATAGAACTACACATAAGGTATTGCAATCTAGTTTTTATTGGCCTACTCTCTTAAAAGATGCCCGAAAGTTTGTATTATCTTGTGATGAATGTCAAAGAATTGGTAATATTAGTAGACGTCAAGAAATGCCTATGAACTATTATTGAACCATTTGATGTTTGGTGCTTTGACTATATGGGACCTTTTCCTTCCTCTAATGGATATACACATATTTTAGTTGTTGTTGATTACGTTACTAAGTGGGTAGAAGATATTCCAACTAGTAGTGATGATCATAACACTTCTATTAAAATGCTTAAAGAAGTTATTTTTCCAAGATTTGGAGTCCCTAGATATTTAATGACTGATGGTGGTTCACATTTTATTCATGGTGATTTCCGTAAAATGCTCGCTAAATATGATGTTAATCATAGAATTGCATCTCCTTATCACCCATAGTCTAGTGATCAAGTAGAATTGAGTAATAGAGAGCTCAAATTAATTTTGCAAAAGACTGTCAATAGGTCTAGAAAGAATTGGTCCAAGAAACTTGATGATGCATTATGGGCCTATATAACTGCATATAAAAATCCTATGGGTATGTCTCCGTATAAAATGGTTTATGGAAAAGCATGTAACTCACCTCTTGAACTAGAACACAAGGCATATTGGGATATTAAAGAACTCAATTATGATTTCAAACTTGCCGGTGAGAAGAGGTTATTTGATATTAGCTCACTTGATGAATGGAGAATCCAAGCCTATGAAAATGCCAAGTTGTTTAAAGAAAAAGTTAAAAGATGGCATGACAAAAGAATACAGAAGTGTGAGTTTAATGTAGGTGATTATGTATTGTTATACATCTCTCATTTAAGATTTTCTGCAGGAAAACTTCTCTCTAAATGGGAAGGTCCTTACGTTATCAAGGAGGTCTATCATTCCGGTGCCATAAAAATCAACAACTTTGAAGGTACAAATCCGAAGGTGGTGAACGGTCAAAGAATCAAACATTATATCTCAGGTAATCCCATAAATGTTGAATCCAATGTTATTGAAACCATAACCCCGGAGGAGTACATAAGGGACACTTTCCGGAACGTTTCAGACTCCGAAAAGGAATAGGTATGTGGTACGGTAAGTAAACCGACTCCAAAAAATTTTTAAGGCAATATTTCTCCGTTTTGAAATATTTAGAAAAATAGGAAAATAAGAAGCAGTCCGGGAAGGACACGAGGCCTCCACGAGGGTGGAGGGCGCGCCCTACCCTACTGGGCGCGCCCCCTACCTCGTGGGCACCTCGTGCACTCTCCGGACTGCGTTTTCTTACACAACACGTATTTTGGTCTGTAAAAATTCATTATATAATCTTCCAGAGGTTTTGACTCCCGTATCACACAAAAATCTCCTGTTTTTGTTTCGAGCTGTTTTCTGTTAGGGTTGTCAAGGCCAGGCACTATGTCGTCTCCCTCCTCCTCCAACCATGGGGGCAACAATGCTTGGCTAATGAAGACAGAGCTGAAGAGAGAAGAACCCATGGAGATCAACAAGGATGAACGGATCAAGAAGGCCATGGAGGACCAAGTTCCGGCAACAGAAGACACCCTTCAACTTGATCACAATCTTCTTACCCCAACAGAAATTGAAGCTTTTAAGATGATTGAGTTAGCTCATATACAAAATAAGTATCTCACACGTGAAAATATTTTGTTGAAGGAGCATATCATCGCACTCAAGGGCATTATCCGCAAGTTAGAAGACCTCCTACGCTCGATGTGTGACTATCCATCATCAATAACTCCACCTTCCTCACCAACAAAGGAGACATAATCACATGGGTATGGGCACTCCCCTTGGCAACTGCCAAGCTTGGGAGAGTGCCCCGGTATCGTATCACCATCACTTTTATCTTTACCGCTTTTCTTAGTTCGATCCTTTTGGTAATATCTTGATCTAGTAGAATAAAGTTTTAGTATGATCTAGTTGTGAGTTTTTGCTTTATGATCCTTCTATGTAATCGAGTCTGTGTGCTATATAATAAAGATTAGTGTTGAGTCAAGGGTTTGATTATTTTGCCATGATCTTGAGTGAATAAAAGAAAAGAGAAAGAAATAAAAAGAAACAAAGAGATCATATTGATCTTATGGAGAGTAATGAGCTCACATAGAAAAGGTATGATGAATAAAAGTTGTTGAGAGTTGACAAGCATAGTTTTGGTCATTGTTGCAATTAATAGGAAGTAATAAAGAAAGATAGGTCTTCACATATAAATATACTATCTTGGACATCTTTTATGATTGTGAGCACTCATTAAAATATGACATGCTAAAGAGTTGACGTTGGACAAGGAAGACAATGTAATGGATTATGTTTTCTTACATCTGAGATAAATTATATTGTCATGGATCCTCCAACATGTTGAGCTTGCCTTCCCCCTCATGCTAGCCAATTCATCGCACCAAGTAGAGATACTACTTGTGCTTCCAAATACCCTTAAACCAGTTTTTCCATGAGAGTCCACCATACCTACCTATGGATTGAGTAAGATCCTCCAAGTAAGTTGTCATCGGTGCAAGCAATAAAAATTGCTCTCTAAATATGTATGACTTATTAGTGTGGGAGAAAATAAGCTTTATACGATCGTGTGATATGAAAGAAATAAAAGCGACAGACTGCATAATAAAGGTCCGTATCACAAGTGGCAATATAAAGTGACATTCTTTCACATAAGATTTTGTGCATCCAACCATTAAAGCGCATGACAACCTCTGCTTCCCTCTGCGAAGGGCCTATCTTTTACTTTTATCTCCTACCTTGCATAAGAGTCATGGTGATCTTCACCCTTCCTTTTTACATTTTATCCTTTGGCAAGCACAATATGTTGGAAAGATCCTGGTATATATGGCTAATTGGATGTGAGTTTTCATGAACTATTATTATTGACATTACCCTTGAGGTAAAACGTTGGGAGGCAAAACTATAAGCCCCTATCTTTCTCTGTGTCCGATTAAAACTTCATACCCATAAGTATTGCGTGAGTGTCAGCAATTGTGAAAGACTATATGATAGTTGAGTATGTGGACTTGCTGAAAAGCTCTTATATTACCTCTTTCCTATGTTATGATAAATTACAATTGCTCCAATGACTGAGATTATAGTTTGCTAGTTTTCAATGAAGTTTATGATTCATACTTGAAATTGCGATTGAATTATTACTCTAGCATAAGAAATCATATGACAATATCCATATATGTTGCTGTTCTAAGAATGATCATGATGACCTCATGTCCATATTTTATTTTATCGACACCTCTACCTCTAAACATGTGGACACATTTATCGTTATCGGCTTTTGCTTGAGGACAAGCGAGGTCTAAGCTTGGGGGAGTTGATACGTCCATTTTGCATCATGCTTTTATATCGATATTTATTGCATTATGGGTTGTTATTACACATTATGTCACAATACTTATGCCTATTCTCTATTATTTTACAAGGTTTACATAAAGAGGGAGAATGCCGGCAGCTGGGATTCTGGGCTGGAAAAGGAGCAAATATTAGAGACCTATTCTGCACAGCTCCAAAAGTCCTGAAACTTCACGGAAGACGTTTTCAGAATATATAAAAAATACTCAGCGGAAGAAATTCACCAGGGGGCCACACCCTGCCCACGAGGGTGGGGGGGCGCGCCCTACCCCCCTGGGCGTGCCCCCTACCTCGTGGGCCCCCTGGTGGCCCTTCGGTGGCCATCTTCTGCTATATGAAGTCTTTCGATGGAAAAAAATCATAAGCCTTCTTCCCGAGCGAAACTCCGCCGCCACGAGGCGAAACCTTGGCGGATCCAATCTAGGGCTCCGGCAGAGATGTTCTGCCGGGGAAACTTCCCTCCCGGAGGGGGAAATCATCGCCATCGTCATCACCAACGCTCCTCTCATCGGGAGAGGGCAATCTCCATCAACATCTTCATCAGCACCATCTCCTCTCAAAACCCTAGTTCATCTCTTGTATCCAATTCTTGTCTCCAAGTCCGGGACTGGTGCTAGTAGGTTGCTAGTAGTGTTAATTACTCCTTGTAGTTGATGCTAGTTGGTTTAATTGGTGGAATATCATATGTTCAGATCCTATATGCATATTAATACCCCTCTGATTATGAACATGTTTATGCTTTGTGAGTAGTTACGTTTGTTCCTGAGGACATGGGAGAAGTCTTGCTATTAGTAGTCATGTGAATTTGGTATTCATTCGATATTTTGATGAGATGTATGTTGTCTCTCCTCTAGTGGTGTTATGTGAACGTCGACTACCTGACACTTCACCATTATTTGGGCCTAGAGGAAGGCATTGGGAAGTAATAAGTAGATGATGGGTTGCTAGAGTGACAGAAGCTTAAACCCTAGTTTATGTGTTGCTTCGTAAGGGGCTGATTTGGATCCATATGTTTCATGCTATGGTTAGGTTTACCTTAATACTTTTCTTGTAGTTGCGGATGCTTGCAATAGAGGTTAATCATAAGTGGGATGCTTGTCCAAGTAAGGATAGTACCCAAGCACCGGTCCACCCACATACCAAATTATCAAAGTACCGAACACAGATCATATGAGCGTGATGAAAACTAGCTTGACGATATTCCCATGTGTCCTCGGGAGCGCTTTTCTCTATATAAGAGTTTGTCCAGGCTTGTCCTTTGCTACAAAAAGGATTGGGCCACCTTGCTGCACTTTATTTACTTTTGTTACTTGTTGCTCATTACAAATTATCCTATCACAAAACTATCTGTTACCACTTATTTTAGTACTTGCAGAGAATACCTTGCTGGAAACCGCTTATCATTTCCTTCTGCTCCTCGTTGGGTTCGACACTCTTACTTATCGAAAGGACTACGATAGATCCCCTATATATACTTGTGGGTCATCACGAGTCTACCTATATGGGTGTTTTTTTTCTGAGTTACAACTTTCGTTCTTTTGAAGACTTTGTTGGATCGAGTTGTAATCTTAAACTCTATGGTGGCCTGATACTTTTGATGTGTTTTCCTGCATGCTTATTCCTTGTTAATATTAATGCACGCATGCTGAATTACATCAGTCACCATATTTCATCATGCATTTCAAATTCTTCATATTATATGTCAATGCGTGTATGGATTACAAGATATAGGGGGAGATCTCCATGATTCTACTCTTCAAAGTGTGCATTGCTTCAAAAGCAAATCCCTCACTACGCACATCTTCAGGGGGAGTTCTTCTATATCTTGCAATCAAATTTCTCAGTTTCAGTATTTACACTTCATATGTTTATCCCCGTTGAAAACTTAACCTATATTATCATCAATCACCAAAAAGGGGGAGATTGTAAGTGCATCTAGTGCCCCTTAGTGATTTTGGTGTATTGAAGACTTATAGGTTAAGGGACTGATGCGTTTGTGAGTGTACACAGGTCTATAAGTCTATGAGGAGTTTGATATTTACAAAGAAAGTTGACCCCTAAAAATGAAGTTCTTCGACTGAAGACTTTGAATTTCTGAAGACTTTCTGAAGACTTTGAAAGTGAAGAAATTGGTGTAATCCTGAAGACTTGGTATTCATTCGAGGAATATGAAGCGTGAATACTTTTGTTTTCGTAGTTTCATTTTCTCTTTCTTGAGTCATAGGAAATACCGTACTGTTAAAGGGGGTCGAGGAAATACTAAGGAAAAATTTCCAAGTGATGCTCAACTCAAAATCCTACACCTACCAATCCCTTCGAGTGAAGCCATTGGAAATCTCATACAGTTTAGTCAATTTCTTCGGTGACAGAGACGAAGTTCTTATGGTCTCTGAGGAATTTGTTCTGACTGAGTTAGGAATTCGCCAATGCGGATTGCCTACACAGTGAGGAACATGATAGCCCTGAGGAATTTGATACTCAAAATTCTGACCATTGTTGTGCTATGCGTCAGCTGTCCCAAAATATCTACCCACCTAACGGTCATATCATTGAAGGGTATTTATGTCTTATCATGTCGGGCTGCTCCCTAGGCTATAAATAGCCGCCCCCTACAACCACTAGCTGGTTGGCTGCTCTGAGAGAAACTGACACTTGTCATTTGAGAGCATCCCATCCTCTAAGGACTTTGAGCGAAAATCATCTAGTGAGGAAAACCAAAACCCAAACCCAAACACTTACAAACCCAAAGTGATTGAGCATCACTGAAGAGATTGATCCCGCGTGGATCCGACGCTTGTTTACCTTTGAAGACTATGCATCTTCCAGACGGTTAGGCGTCATGGTCTAGAGAATCCAAGAGGAAATTATGGATCGCCGAGTGACCGAGTCTGTGAAGGTTTGGAAGTCACCTGAAGACTTACCACGAGTGATTGGGCAAGATCTGTGTGACCTTAGCTCAAGGGGAATACGGTGAGGACTGAGTGTCCTGAGCTGCGTGTTCAGGACTGGGTGTCCGGGACTGTGTGTCCTCAGGTTTAAATACCTAGCCGCCCTAACCAGACATACAATTGTCACAGCAGTTGGAACTGGTCTACCAAATCATTGTCTTCACCAAGGTAACTGGTTCCATTTCTTCAACCCTTCCATTTCCTCATTTCTGTGTTGTGTGCTTGTTCATATCTATTTGAAGACTTTGACTAAAGACTTTTTCTATTTCCTCAACTTCATTTCTTCAGTCTGTTTGTCTTCATTCTGTTTATCCTGTGTTTACGCTTTCTGTACTCTTCATTTCATCATGAAGACCATGCTCATGTTCTGTTATGTCTACTTTTGAGTACTTATTCCGCTGCAAGTAGTTCTTCACTCAGGAATTTGCTCACTCGCAAATTCCTTAGTGAAGAATTTATAAAAATCGCCTATTCAGCCCCCTCTAGTCGATATAACGCACTTTCACCTTTTCCATATTTTGCTTGTGATTGCTCAAACGCTCCCGCTTCGATCTCCTCCAATTCGTCCGCACAACCATGATCATCCACGCTGCCCTCCGTTTCGTTATAGTTGAATGGTTCGAAAGGGGCTTGATCAATGTCAACCGCGTTCGTGTCCAACAAGTTCACGAACTCGGTTGTTGCATTGTTCGAACCACCGCTATAGCGAACGATAACAAGTCACGCGCTATCGAGAATAATGGCAAAAAATGAAAGGGAATCGCCAAGACCGAAGATGCATACCTTCCGGCCATTTCGTCGAACACCTCACTCGTGGGGGGGAGCGGCACCGTTGAACGGCATCGCGGAGCACCTCCTTGCGGCCGGATGGAGCGAGAGGTTGAAGAAGGTGTCTTCTTTGAAGCCGGAACCTTCCTCCGCTTTACGCCCGCGACCTTGCCGACCTTCTCCGCCGTCGGCCGGGATCACGTTGCCACGTTGGCGCCCGGAGCGTGGGCCATCGTGGCGGTGGCGGCCCGATTCCCGCCCTGCACGACCACGTTGCCCTGCCGCTTGCGGGCAGGCGCGGCGTGGGCTTGGGCGACGGCGGCGGGGCCAACATGGCCGGTGACAAGATCCGCCCGAGGGGAAGGGGCATGCGCGACCTCGACGGTGACGGGGGACAGCATGGGGTCGTCCATGGCGGCGAGGGACGGCCGGGGAGGAGCAGCCGGAGCTTGCGGAGTGGGGGCAATGGTGGCGGAGGGTGCGGGGAGCGGGAAGGGCCGCACGGAAATGTCCCTCCCGCCAAATCTCGCGCGGGATAGGGTTGAGCTCGGGTCGGCCTCCCAGCCCGTGAAGATAGAGGTTGGGGGGGGGGGAGATTTGCCGCGCCCCGCAAAAAAATTTGCGGGCCGTGGCGGGATGCGGGATCTGCTCGTGCAGATTTTCTGGCCCCGACCCGCAATTTGGCGGTTATTTTCCGGGCCGAGGCGTTTTGCGGGGTCTGCTAGAGTTGCTCTAACAGAAGATGTCACTTTTCGCAAAGACAATAATTTGCTAGAAAGGTTGTGGAGGGAGCATTTCAAGTGCTCCAATTTCGTATTGCGGTTTTCACAGACCCGCTAAACTATGGGATTTAGAGACATTGTCAGAGGTGATGACAAATTGTGTGATCATGTATAACATGATTGTGGAGGATGAGGGCGATGGAGTTCGCCATGGTTTTGATTTTCAAAATGCGAGCAGAATTTGATGACATCTCACGTTTTTATCCAAATGCATCATCAAATCCGACTAACTTACACTATTTTATTTCAAAACTTCATGTTTGAATTGTAATATTTTTATTTGAAGTATTGTCGCATTGAAATATTTATCTTTTAATTGCTTATTAAGAATTGTACTTCCTCTGTAAAGAAATATAAGAGCGTTTATATTAAGTCTTACATTTCTTTACTTTACAGAGGGAGTACTATTTTCTTTGATTGTCTTGACTTTTGAGTAGCCTGTGTATATAGGAAAAAAAAGAATGATTTTCTGGTTACTATGGTTGGATGGGTCATCCCTATTCCTATCCACGGACATTTGGTGATCTCCGTTTCGACGTCAGATGTCCGTTTCAACGATCCTCGTCGGAGTTGTCCTAGATCATGCTGCTGGCCTTCCATCTCTCTATCCGGACACGGCCAGCTGAGAGATACATACAAAGAATGAAATATGACTGCTTTGGAACTCCATATTCTACCAAAGTAAACGTATATCTGCATGAATAGCCATCCACGAGAAATAACAAAAATACGAAACCAAGATTGGCCTAGCATGAACTGATAAACCCAAGACAGGCATAAGGTAACATCAGCCATCAGCAAGCGTTTTGGATTGGGTCACCCGTCGAACGACAAATGATTGATCAGGCAACCAAATGAAACTGAATGTTGCACACAAGAATACACAATACATCACAAAGGGTCGTAATCACTTGAGCCAGAGGAAACGCAAGAACTAGATTATTGTTTTCTACTGTACTTGCTGTAAATACGACCAATGCACCTAACAAAGCTATGCGCGGCACAGGGAGCATCTTCTGTCCATGCATTAGCATATGAACTAAGGCAACATAGAGGAGCATCTTCTGTCCATGATGGTGCTGCTGCCTGCGGCCAAAGGCATACGGGTTACTTTGATCTTCTCTAAAAGTTATTGCTGGTCAAAACATAATTAAGAAGCAAGGCAGACAACAGGGGTCACTTCACTTGCATGTACACTTTAGTACAGGCCATCATGCTCTTAAGGTTTCATCTGATTCCAAAAACTCGCACAGTTGACACTCAGAAAACAAAGTGACGACAGTAGAACATAGCTTCCCCTCAACTTATAATGCATGACAGCGCGCTCCTGCCCATTGTTGCAAAAAATGAAATAAAATAAAAAGTGGATATGGTAAAGCTACTAGCATCAAGCGTAGTTCATCCATAATGGAGTATTATATTGGCATTGCCAACTTGTCATTACTACAATGGAACAAAGCAAAAATTTCACACAGAAGCACTAATTAAACACAAGCCGTCCGAATTTTGCCACTAGCATTCCATCAGCATATGAATAAACTAGGAAATATTCAGGATTCAAGGTGAGCACCTCAACTCGACAGACAGCAGCCTGCGCGCATCTTTTATCAGATTAAGCAGAGAGTACATGCACATTGACATCATATAGTATCTTGTGCTTGCTGAAATTAGAGTCTGTTTTTGTTGAAATTGGCAATACAAGATATAAAGACCGAAATTTGTTGCAGTAGATTGTACAATTCAGCCTACTATTTAATGTGAAACAAAGGAAATATACAGCTCTAATTATAGTCATCATCAGATTGCCTGCTTACATGTATTGTACTTATTAAACTTCCAGTTGAGACTTAAGCAACTTTTATGTTCCATGTTCTATATGGAAACAGGAATCTAATGCATAAGATAAACTTGTGTAAACCTAGCTAAGGGATGGCGTGAAAATTGAATTGGAAAAAAAATCAGGATTCAACTGGAAATTTGAATCTACAATGAAGTTGCAGCACATAATCTGATAAATGTTTATATATGTAACAAAGCGTGCCTATAGTTCTGTGAATCTGATCTCAAAGATAACTCTTTCCTTGTGAATTGGTTTCAGAGGAAATTCGACCTGAATCTGGTCAACAACATCTGAGTGCTGATTAACTGATGTTTCTGCATCCACATGATTTGGACCACTGATACTGAATCTTAATAAGTATACTCACTTAAACTTGTTGTAATGTGGAAACACCATAAAAGCGGTGAGCTGAATAAACCAGGAAAGCAACAGCAGGCTCTCTTGATACTGCACAAACAACTTTTGTGCAACAAAATTAATTAGCATTAGAAGACCTAGGAAATACAAAGCAGTGGATGCTATACAATAAACTTATGAAGCCACAGGTATGGGAAAGATATGTGGAGTATAATGTTATCAACAAAGTGGTTCACAATGTAACTAAATTGGAGCAGTATTAGGTTTCTACCAACAATGTTGCACTACTAAGAAATTAGCAGTCGACTGCGAAGTAGCAAATCCGCTAAAAATTAACATATAAACAAACACGAAAGTAATGCTATGCTTCCTGACAGGTGTGTGTCCCACATAATGCATTCATTCATGTGTGATTATATCAGCACATACAAACATACGCACTCAACCTTCCTACCTACAAACCCATCCTCCTTCTGGGCCTAAGATACGCCAAACCTTTCTTCAGGCCTGGCATAGCAACCTGCTGCTGCGGCTTGCCCCTCTTCTCCCTCCCCTTCACTCTGCATGCCGCCTCAGCTTGCTCCTGCCTCAGCTTCTCCATCTCCTCTTCCATGGCCATCTTCTCCTCATTATGCCACCTCCTGCGGTCAAGGAAGGAAGTGTCACCCTCCTTCACAGAGAAGAACATGGGCCCCAGCTCTACCAGCCACTGCGGGTCAACTGCACTGACACACTGCATATAGTCCTTGGTTGTCAGGACAAGCTCGTGGTAGACGATGTAGTCAGGGGTTTAGCCGAGACCGTAGAGGGCACTGCTGGGATGCAGGTGGCACGGCACCCCATTACGGCAGTTGACGTACTCTCCAACACCCTTCAACCTTGCAGAGTTCTGGAAGTACGCTGAGCAGATGGCCTTCCTCACCACGTCCCATTCCCTATGGCATGATGTCTGCGGGATCTTCAGGGTGTTCAGTATGTCCACCAATTGAGATCTCACTTCCCGAGCCTTTTGTAGACCCTTGAAATGGAGGAAGTGAGCATTGCACCAGTCTACGCTATATTCGTTCGACTTCCAGAGCAGGTATACATTGAGGAGTGTTAGATGGTCAGACTCCGGTACAAAAAACTTCTCCCTTGCAGTGTCACTCTCCTCTTCTCGATCTTTTGGGCGGAAGAATACTGATGGCACTGAGAGCATGGATACAATCGTCAGTACTTCATCAACGCACCCCAGCTCCTTACCCATGAGAAGCATCTTTGCCAGGGTTGGGTCCAATGGGAACTCCACCATCTTCCAGCCTAGATTTGTAAGGCCACCGGCATTGTTCAAGGCACCCAACAGCCAGAGCTGGTACATGGAGTTGAGGATATTCTCCTGGGGAGGTGGGTCCATGAAGTCAAAATGAAGCAAATTTTCGACTTCGAGGGATTTCAGTAAGAGAACCACGTTCGCAAGGTTGGTCCTTTGGATCTCTGGCACGGGGTTAGGGAGCATCTCATCCTGGTAAGCGGATTCCGTGAACAGCCTGTAGCATGTGCCGGGGCCAGTTCTTCCTGCACGCCCTGCGCGCTGGTCTGCGGCTGCTCGACTACATGGAAAAACCTGAAGAGCGTCCATGCCCATCCGTGGATTGTATACCTTCATCTTTCCATACCCAGTATCGATGACATACAAGATACCATCTACTGTCAGGGATGTCTCAGCGATGTTGGTAGCAACAATGCATTTGCGAGTGCCCTCTCCTGCCTTCTGAAAGATCTTGGCCTGCAAGTCAGCAGGCAACTGCGAATAGACGGGCAAGATTGAGAGCTTGCCTACAACCTTGGTGGATGATGATATTAGCTGTTTCATGCGCTCAGCAAACGCATAGCAAGCAGTCTCGATTTCTTCCTGCCCAGTCATGAATATGAGAATGTCGCCAGGGCCACTCGTTATGTGGATTGTGATGGCCTGCTTCACTGCCGCTTCCACATAATCTTCACATGGTGTTTTGCTGTACAAGATATTAACTGGAAATGTCCTTCCAGGTATGTGAAATACAGGTGCACCACCAAAGAATTTTGAGAATTTGTCTGCATTTAGTGTTGCAGATGTGACAATTAGCTTAAAATCCCGTCGCCGTGCAGCAACCTTCTTCAATATACCAAACAATACATCGGTGTCCACTGATCTCTCGTGTGCTTCATCCATGATGATAACCTGATATTTGTCCAGGTCAGCATCCTTCAAGGTTTCACGGAGCACTCCATCTGTCATGTACTTTATTTTTGTGTTACGACACGTGACATCCTCGAATCGAATAGCATATCCAACTTCTTCTCCAAGCACGGTTTCCATTTCATCACTGACACGCCGAGCAACACTCATGGCAGCCACACGTCTTGGCTGAGTGCAGCCAACAAGGCCAGTTCTGGTATATCCATCCTCATGCAGATACTGAGTCAGCTGGGTAGTCTTCCCAGAACCAGTTTCACCAACGACCACAACCACTTGATTTTCCCGCACAACTCCGAGCAGGCCATCCCTGACAGTGTATATGGGAAGGTATTGCCTCTGTTGAGAAAGAGATTTCGATTTTGCAAAATCACTGACTGCCTCTGCCTTTTCCTTCAAGTGTTGTGAAAATTTCAGCTTCTCTTTGAAGTCAACATCACCTTGGTCACCAACAAGCGCACTGTCAGCATCAGCCTGCTGGGCTGTTCTCTCAACACCCAAAATATTTCCTAGCTTAGATCCAGCAAGCTCCCAGAAGCGTTGCCTTGACTTGTTCATACTCTGCTTTTCACGAATTTCCCTAACCAAAAGAGAACCTTTGCGCGCAATGATAGCCATATCAGATGTCGGGTCCTTGAGTGGCATCACAGGCTCTGCTTGTGTTGTGAACACTACTCGTCCATCAAGGAATGGGGGTTTCGTGTCATGAACAAGTAGTATCACCTTACGCTCCTCCTCATCGTCGAACTCCATCTGCACCTCTGTTCTTCTAACAGCTCCTGATCTGAACAACTGCCTGTCCTCCCACCGAGCATTCTCAGCGGTTACCTGTGATAACCTTTTGCTCTGAGCAAGAGTCATCAGGCTTCCATCTTGGCGAGTCATCTTCTTGAGCAATTTTGCCTTCTTATTCTGAAAGGAAGCATCATCTCCAAGATAATCACCGACATTGAATATACTGCTATGTTCTTCACAACCATACCATGTGCGGTCAGCATTGTAATCCATCTCCTGCATCATCTCCTCGGTGACCTTAAATTTTCCATCGGCTGTTGGGGGCCTTGTACCAGCTTCGGTGTCATTGCGCGAAGAAGAAGGCACTTTTGAGGAGCCAGAAGGGCGTACAGGCGCAGAAGGCAAAGAATACACATTGTCCCACGGGGATGGTGCCGGATGTTGCCGTTGGGATGCAGGTGGATCATCACGGTACTCCCGACGAGGTGTAGCTTCCCATTCCCATCGGCGGCGGCAATCGGTTCTCGCGATTTCTCCTGATCTATGCTCGGCCGCCACTTGTTCCTTGTGGGGACGAGGCCTGAATGCGTCGCTGCCTTGTGATTCTCGTTTCCTCTTTGCGAGGACGTCCAAACCTAGAACGGAGCTTCTTGGCCGACGCGGCAAGATCGGACCACCCTGCATCGCGCCCAAGTGAGGGATTCGAGATTGTTCGTTATCAGCAGCAAAAAGAAAAGGAAACGGAAGGGATGAATTCAAGCAAGCTAGGGCTTCCTTATCCTTAACAACGAAGGAAGCCAAATGCGTCCGGAACGACTGATGGGAGGAGGGGGACGACGAGGAGTTGCTCCGGCCGGCGGACGCGGGCGAAACGGCTCCGGCGGCGACGGGTTTGGGGAGCTGGGACGGATCGGGTGAATTTGGCTGGGGTTGGAGGTGAGTCAACTTAGTATATTGGTCAGTTTTGCTAAAGCACATCTACAGGTGTCATAAATATTGCACATCTAAGTCATATGTCATTGATCTTATATTAAGATTCGTGTGAATATTTTTTTCTCTTTTTTCTTTTTTTCTTTATGTTTGATTCACTCACTTAGATGTGCAATAACTAAGAGCACATCTATATTGGTCGGCTTGGTTAGACCGATACAGGGAAAGACACTCTGAGTTGGAGGAGACAGGGTGCATTGCAAACCCCGTCCCTGTCCAAGACGAGAGGGGATCGGCTCCAAACGCGGATTCATCATCAAAATGTTTGAAAATGTTAATGGTCGTTTGGATACGCGCGCTTGGATTGTTGTTTCACGGACAGATTCGTTTTATACACTTGTAACTACTTTCGTTCATATTTTGTGAGGATTTGAAAGGTCGGAGTTAGTCTCTTTTTTTCTTTTAGATCGTTTAGCAGTTCCCCAACCAGCTTTCTCTCCGAGAAAGCCTTCCTGAGATTCAAAGAAAAAGGTTTGAAGGTTGATCTATGGGATCAGTGATAGTTCGGAACCAGCAAAGGAAGGCTAAAAAGCCGTAGTGCTAACGCACGCCCTGTACTTTCGAAGCTAAAAAGACAGCAGCAAGCTCCGCGCCGAAAAGCGAAGCGAGCCGTGCTAGCGCGCTATTCTTCCTTTATGAGCGAGACTCTATCCAGATCTACTGATCTAAGAACTCCGCGAGCGAACTGAGCAAGCCAGGAGGCGCCTATCGGCAAGGCTTGGAAAAAGCCTTAAGTTTAGGCTCCCTTTCTTCACTGAACTAATTCACCTAGGTCCAAACCTGCTGAGATAGCTAATTTTTCCTTTATGAGATCTCGGCTCTTTGAAATGACTGGAGAGAGCCCCGCCTCCTCTTGGTTGGTGTCGGGCCCGAGAGTGATGGGACTACTTCCTTAAAGAGCCTTTCGTTCGGGCCGACATGAGGGGCCCTGGTCTATCAATTGAGGGAGCGAAAAACAGGCTTTGCTCCCTCTTTTTTAAATGAAGAAAGAAAGAAGGGTCAAAGTTTAGACCGCTCACAGTAGTTTTACCCATAGAAAAGATCATGAAAAAGGTGATCAAAATGGTACCAACATCCATTTACGATCCCGAGTTTCCAGACACATCGCACTTCCGCTCAGGTGGAGGCTGCCACTCGGCCCTCAGACGGATCAGAGAAGAGTGGGGAACCTCTTGCTGGTTTTTGGAATTCGACATCAGGAAGTGTTTTCACACCATCGACCGACATCGATTCATCTCAATATTGAAGGAAGAGATCGACGATTCCAAGTTCTTTTACCCCACCCAGAAAAAGTTTTCCGCCAGATGACTCGTAGGGGGTGAGAAGGGCCCTGACTCCATCCCAAACAGTGTACTAATATCGGCCCTACCAGGCAATATCTACCTACACAAGCTCGATCGAGATAGGGAGGATCCGGCAGAAGCACGAAATTCCTCTTGTAGTGAAAATAAGATCGGTTCTATTAAGAATAGGTCATCGTATTGGTGACCAAGAAAAGTATGGAAAAGAAGCAAGCTTCAACGCTCCCCAAGACAATAGAGACCTCATAGTGGGGAGGGTAAAGAGCATCCAACGCAAAGCGACCTTTCATTCCCTTGTTTCGTCGTGGCACCCCTCCCCCCCTCCCACAAGCACCCCCAGGCGAAGGGGAGACCAGAAAACGCCTTTCGTTTCCCCCTTCAGCGTCCCTAGCCGCCTTCCTTAACAAGCCCTTGAGCCTTCTTTGCGCCGCCTTCCTCATAGAAGCCGCTGGATTGACCCTGAAGGCCAAATTCAATGGTAGAGAAGGCTTTAATAAGAATTTGGCCATGAGAGACCTTCTTAAGTATTGCAAAAGAAGGGGCCTGCTGATAGAGTTGGGCGGGGAGGCGATACTAGTTATCAGGTCAGAGAGAGGCCTGGCCTGTAAGCTGGCCCCCCTTTAAAAGCCATTCCTTATTAATAAGGATTTGTTACGCGCAATATGCCGACGACTTACTACTGGGAATCATGGGTGCCGTATTCCTTCTCATAGAAATACAAAAACGTATCACCCACTTCCTACAATCCGGTCTAAACCTTTGGTTAGGATCCGCAGGATCAACAACCATAGCTGCACTGAGTACGGTAGAATTCCCCGGTACGGTCATTCAGGAATTCCCCGGTTTGGTTTTGGTAATTGATGACAATCTCTATGGACTAATGGTTGCCTTGAGTTATATTTGAAGGTTTTGTCCATAGGCTTTTCTTGGAGTACATGTGTTGGTTTCAAGGAGAGTTTGTGTCGACCAAGGTGCTATTCAAGGAATTACCTAAAGATTGGTCTTGTGAGAGGTTGATCAAGACTAAGTCAAAGAGTGAATCAAGTTGATCAACCCACAAAGCGTAGAAGATGTACCGAGAGGGATCAAGTGATCCCATGGTATGGTAAGCATTGTCAATTACGCTTTGTGTACTAACCCATGGTTGTAGTATCCCTATCAAAGAGCTGACGAAGGGGATGAGCGGAAGAGGTCATCTACTGGACGCGGTTCAACTAGCAGAGACTCTTGGAAAATATGGACTAAAAAGCCCCCAAGTTAGCGTATTATGGGGGGGCATCAAGCACATTCGGCAAAGATTGATGGGGATCCCGTTGTTGCATAGCTCAGGTCAGAGCAAGGTGCCATCAGGCGTTCAATAGGCAGTCTCACGATCGGGCATTAGTGTCCTGAAGAAGAAATTGTATACTCCCTTTGGTCGGAAGGCGGCGGGGGAAGGAAGGGGACACTGGGTGGGACCTTTCAGTAGCGAATTCCCCATACAAATAGAGGCGCCTATCAAAAAGATACTCTGAAGGCTTCAGGATCGAGGTCTCATTAGCCGAAGAAGACCCAGGCCAGTCCACGTGGCCTCTTTGACCAATGTCAGTGACAGAGACATGGTAAATTGGTCCATGAGCATCGCGATAAGTCCTTTGTCCTACTACAGGTGCTGCGACAACCTTTACCAAGTCCATACGATTGTCAACTACCAGATCCGCTGGTCCGCAATATTCACCCTAGCCCACAAGCACAAATCTTAGGCACGGAATATAATCCTAAAGTACCCCAAAGACTCAAATATAGTCAATCAAGAAGGTGGTAAGACCCTTGCTGAGTTCCCAAACAGCATAGAGCTTGGGAAGCTCGGACTCGGTCAAGATTTGAACAACGGCGGAGCACTCAACTACATGTTTAATAAGTAGTTGTCTTTTTCTATTTGGATTTTAGCGAATAGGTGTTTACATGAGATTAGTTAAGTAGGCTCGCCTTATCTGCTATAAGATAGCTAGTTGTGGGGCTTTCGAAAAAAGGTTGAAGGCTTCGCTATCGCTCATGGCTTTTATTGTAGTCATAGTCTTGGAGTCGGCCCTCCATACCTATTTAGTCTTTCTAATCCTAATGCCTTTTCCATCATTCATTTTGTGGTAGCTTACGCATCATAAAAACAGAACCTTTCTGGTCCGGAAGATCGCTGCTTCGCTGATACGTCCATTTTGCATCATGCTTTTATATTGATATTTATTGCATTATGGGCTGTTATTACACATTCTGTCACAATATTTATGCCTATTCTCTCTTATTTTACAAGGTTTGCATAAAGAGGGAGAATGCCGGCAGCTGGGATTCTGGGCTGGAAAAGGAGCAAATATTAGAGACCTATTCTGCACAGCTCCAAAAGTCCTGAAACTTCACGGAAGATGTTTTCAGAATATATAAAAAATATTGAGCGCAAGAAGTTCACCAGGGGGGCCACACCCTGCCCACGAGGGTGGGGGCGCGCCCTACCCCCCTGGGCGCGCCCCCTACCTCGTGGGCCTCCTGGTGGCCCTCCGATGGCCATCTTCTTCCATATGGAGTCTTTCGATGAGAAAAAAATCATAAGCCATCTTTCCAGACGAGACTCCGCCGCCACAAGGCGGAACCTTGGCGGAACCAATCTAGGGCTCTGGCGGAGCTGTTCTCCCAGGGAAACTTCCCTCCGGGAGGGGGAAATCATCGCCATCGTCATCACCAACGCTCCTCTCATCGGGAGAGGGAAATCTCCATCACCATCTTCACCAGCACCATCTCCTCTCAAAACCCTAGTTCATCTCTTGTATCCAATTCTTGTCTCCAAGTCTGGGATTGGTACCTGTGGGTTGCTAGTAGTGTTAATTACTCCTTGTAGTTGATGCTAGTTGGTTTATTTGGTGGAAGATCATATGTCCGGATCCTATATACATATTAATACCCCTCTGATTATGAACATGAATATGCTTTGTGAGTAATTACGTTTGTTCCTGAGGACATGGGAGAAGTCTTTCTATTAGTAGTCATGTGAATTTGGTATTCGTTCGATATTTTGATGAGATGTATGTTGTCTCTCCTCTAGTGGTGTTATGTGAACATCGACTACATGACACTTCACCATTATTTGGGCCTAGAGGAAGGCATTGGGAAGTAATAAGTAGATGGTGGGTTGCTAGAGTGATAGAATCTTAAACCCTAGTTTATGTGTTGCTTTGTAAGGGGCTGATTTGGATCCATATGTTTCATGCTATGGTTAGGTTTACCTTAATACTTTTGTTGTAGTTGCGGATGCTTGCAATAGAGGTTAATCATAAGTTGGATGCTTGTCCAAGTAAGGACAGTACCCAAGCACCGGTCCACCCACATACCAAATTATCAAAGTACAGAACGTGAATCATATGATCATGACGAAAACTAGCTTGACGATATTCCCATGTGTCCTCGGGAGCGCTTTACATCATATAAGAGTTTGTCCAGGCTTGTCCTTTACTACAAAAAGGATTGGGCCACCTTGCTGCACTTTATTTACTTTTGTTACTTGTTACTCATTACAAATTATCCTATCACAAAACTATCTGTTACCTATTATTTCAGTGCTTGCAGAGAATACCTTGCTGAAAACCGCTTATCATTTCCTTTTGCTCCTCATTGGGTTCGACACTCTTACTTATCGAAAGGACTACAATAGATCCCCTATACTTGTGGGTCATCAAGACTCTTTTCTGGTGCCATTGTCGGGGAGTGAAGCGCCTTTGGTAGGTGGAATTTGGTAAGGAAAAATTTATATAGTGTGCTGAAATTTACTGTCACTTGTTACTATGGAAAGTAATCCTCTGAGGGGCTTGTTTGGGGTATCTTCACCCCGACCAGTAGAGCAAAGAGTTGCTCCTCAACCTACTGAACCTACTGAAAATGAAAATGTCTGCTTTGAAATTCCTTCGGGTAAGATAGAAAAACTGCTAGCTAATCCTTTTGCAGGAGATGGAACAACGCATCCTGATGAGCACCTAATATATGTGGATGAAGTTTGTGAATTATTTAAGCTTGCAGGTGTACTCGGAGATGTTATTAAGAAGAAGGTCTTCCCTTTATCTTTGAAGGAAGATGCATTGACATGGTATAGGCTATGTGATGATACGGGGTCATGGAACTACAAACGATTGAAATTGGAATTTCATCAGAAATTTTATCCTATGCATCTTGTTCATCGTGATCGCAATTATATATATAATTTTTGGCCTCGCGAAGGAGAAAGCATCGCTCAAGCTTGGGGGAGGCTTAAATCAATGTTATATTCATGCCCCAATCATGATCTCTCAAGAGAAATGATTATTCAAAATTTATATGCTCGACTTTCTGATAACAATCGCACCATGCTCGATACTTCTTGTGCTGGCTCTTTTATGACAAAGACTATTGAATTCAAATGGGATTTATTGGAAAGAATTAAACGCAACTCTGAAGATTGGGACCTCGGCGAAGGTAAGGAGTCAGGTATGACACCTAAATTTGATTGTGTTAAATCTTTTATGGATACCGATGTTTTTCGTAAATTTGGTACTAAATATGGACTTGACTCTGAGATAGTAGCTTCCTTCTGTGAATCTTTTGCTACTCATGTTGATCTCCCTAGGGAGAAATGGTTTAAATATCATCCTCGCATAGAAGTAAAAGTAGCTGCACCTATTGAAGTTGAAGAAAAGACTATCACTTATAATGATCCTATTGTTCCTACTTCTTATGTTGAGAAACCACCTTTCCCTATTAGGATAAAGGATCATGCTAAAGCTTCAACTGAGCAAATTAAAGTTGAACCTAATATTGCTATTGTTAAAGATCTCTTGTCTGATAATATTGATGGGCATGTTATTCATTTTCGTGATGAGACTGCTAGAATTGCTAAACCTTGTGCTAAAGGTAAACCTAGATCTTTGGCAGGCATGCCTGTTATTTCTGTTAAAATAGGAGATCATTGTTATCATGGCTTATGTGATATGGGTGCCAGTGCTAGTGCTATACCTTATGACTTATACAAAGAAATTATGCATGATATTGCACCTGCTGAGATAGAAGATATTGATGTCACAATTAAACTTGCCAATAGAGATACTATTTCACCAATTGGAATTGATAGAGATGTTGAAGTCTTGTGTGGGAAAACTAAATATCCTGCTGATTTTCTTGTTCTTGGTTCCCCACAAGATAGCTTTTGTCCCATTATATTTGGTAGACCCTTCTTGAACACTGTTAATGCTAAGATAGATTGCAAACACTACAAAAAAATACACTTCCATGATGATACATGTTTGTCACAGTAGGTCGCGTTTTTTGTCATGTTGTACATCCATGGCAAATTTATGACAGAATCAAGATAGTCATACCTATGCTGTCGTAGAAGTTTTCCATGACATTACCAAAATTATCATCACGGAAGTGTCCACTTCCATGACGATAAATCGCGCGTCACAGAAGTGCTTTCGTCAAGGGTGAACGACACGTGGCATCCACCATAAGAGAACGCCGTTAAGCTATCAGGTCGGGTTTTGGATCCGATAACCCGTTAACAGCCCCGACCAACGGGAAATTTCCACATGTAAAATTCTTATTGGCCGGACGAAACACGTGTTAGCTCGTCAGTGGGTCAGATAGGCGCCTATGATACGTCGACACGTGGCACGACCCAACAGAGGCCCATTCCTGTGAAAAGGCCAGCCTGTTTGACTTGGTCAAAAGGTGGCGGGCCGGCCCATGGAAAGCCTGTTAATGGCCTGTTCGCATATAGCCCATTTACAGCCCGCTAACCCAAGGCCCATTATGCCCTATCCGAATTAAGCCCAGTAGCGTCATCCGGGCCATCCAATATGATTCCAGCCCGTTTTCACTTCTGGCCCATGTATGGCCCATGACGTCTTTCGGCCCATATGAGGCCCTATGTAACTCTTGGCCTATTAACGGCCCGTGGTGAAACTGGCCCGTAATGAACAGTGTATCACTTTACACCCATTAACGGCCCGTGGTGAAACTGACCCGTAATGAACAGTGTATCACTTTATACCCATTAACGGCCCGTTAATCCGTTGGGCCGTTTCCAGCCCATGTTATCTTTCGTCCTTCTCAGAGCCCATTTATTCTTGGGCTCATTTCTAGCATTCGTTTACTTACGGCTTGTTACTGTCATTTTCTGCTTGTGGGCCAAATTCAGCCCGTGGTTACAGTCGGCCCGTTTGTGGTCCGTTAATACGTTGGGCCGTTTTCATAGCGTCATCAAATACGGCCTATTAACGATGGCCCGTTACGGTCGGCCCATGAACGGACGATTCCAACTCTAGCCCGTTTACGGCCATAATGTAGCCTGTTATTGGCCCATGTTTGGCCAATCGATCATATGGCCCGTATACGGCCCATTGATGATACGGCCCGTAGAAGGCCCATTGTTTGTACGGCCCGTAGAAGGCCTACTGTTTCTACGGCCCGTAGAAGGCCCACTGTTTCTACGGCCCGTAGGAGGCCCAGTGTTACTACAGTAAATATTAGCCCATGGTTATTGTGGCCTAGTTTTAAAAAATAGGTTATTGTAGCCACTAGTTAACCACGGAAAAAGAACTGCAATGACTACAAGCAAACAAATAAACAAGACAACAAGGAAATAAATAAGCAAACAACTAACACTAGGCTATCATGGCTATTACACATATTACATCCACTGGGCATCAAAGTTCGCCACCAGTGCAAATATAGGGAACAAAGCAGCATATCATATACACTGGCCGTCAAAATTAGCCACCAGTGCAAATAAACGGTAGTGGCCAGTAAAGTGAGTTTGAATAGCTTGTGCAAGCGGTAGTGGCCAGTAACTCCAACACTAAACCAAGACAGGATGTGTCACTATCCTAAACCTTATCTGCATTACTTCCTTTACCGTTGCTTAATAAGGTACTCTTCCCCAATATTCTATCAACATTCTAAAAGAAGAAACAAGCAAACACATAACAAGTTTAGCATGTACTAGTATATGAAACTCATTTCGGTGAACCAGTTCATTAGTAAGGTGGACAAGATTAAACTACCAAGCCTTCTATTGCCAAGTACTAGTACATAATAAAAGCATCAAACAAACATATATCTATGTCCTATGGTAGCAATGGAATCTTAAATTAGAACAGTTGTTCTTCAGGTTTAGGCACTTGTTCTACATGAACAGAGTACAGTAAGACGCAAGAATATAATACTTAAAAATAGAAAATGAGCTCATAGACCTTACCACGTTCTTGGGTCGGGACCAGTACAAAACAAGGCGTTCCCAGTCATCGTCCAGTAAATGTGTCTCAGGAGAACGTAAGGGAATTTGATGAGTTTCTTTGCCGGTGAAGTACGTTTTCTTCAGGTAATTCCGATACTGCCACCAAGCATTCTTGAAGATAGCAGAGGTATTATTAGCACAGGTTACCTCATCCCGAGTTTCCAAATCGGTCCTTCTCTATAGAGAAAAATGGGAAAATTTGCTGTATTATAACCATCATGGAGGTAGGATGTATGGTACGAAGCAAAGTAATTGCCATGAATAACATTACTTACAAATAACTCCTGGACAAACACCTGCAACTGGCATTTTCCTTCATCTTCGGTATAATATTTCCAAGATGGGAAGATACGCACATATGATTTAACAACATCAAATGCGATAGATGCTAAATTACGACTAGCTGGTTGTGCTTCCTCCACAAGAATAGGCGTACTAACTGGTGGAGTTGGGGTTCACCATGATAGTACTGGCCCTTTGGGCACTGGAGCTGCCTTACTAACTGCTCTTGTTTGGGAGCTCTGTGGTGGAGATGGTGCTGTGTCAACAAGAACTGGGTTACTATCGGCTGGGGTTGGGGTTAGATTGGGTGAAGCTGGTTCTCTGTCCATCGTAGTAGGGGTACAATCTATGAGAGTTTGGGTTATGTGTGGTAGGGCTGGTTCTTGTGCATGTACAACCGGGGTGCTATTTCCACCAAGAGGTAGCACTGTTTTATTTGAAGACCGTGTTTTTAGTCCGCTAGATACTGGCATCACCCGCTCCAATTCAAATGGTTGATAAACAGGAAACATAGTTGAATGTACAGACATTGTATGAGAGACAGATGCAATAGATAGTGTGGAAAAAAAGGGCATGAAATAGTTGACATGTATATTGTTTAACTAAAATGGATAGCATGACATAATTTCACATATATGATGTCTATCTAAACTAGATAGCATGGCATAACATAATTCAAAGATATGATGAATAACTAAACAGGATCACATGACATAATTCACCTACATGTTATCTAAGTAATCAGAATCGCATCATTTAATTCACATACGTGATTTATATGCTAAACAGAGGGCATTCGATATGATGTCTGAACTAAGAACATGGTGTTGAATATTGTGTATATGATGTCTAAACTATGCAATGCAAGACACCGTATGCATGATATGAGCAGTATGACCATGCCAAGTTAGAGCATACACCTCAGTGGGGGAATAGGACTGGTCATCTGTCTCTGAATCCATCTCCGAGGAGCTATCGGGACCCAACAAGAGATTTGCTTTGACAGGTAGCACTGTCTGCTCTGAAGGCCTTGTTTTCACTCCAGATTTTTCATCTCCCACCCAAATGGCTGATTCAAAGGAAGAGTAGTTTAATGTACAAACATTGTCAAGAAATGGAAATGTAATGAAGAAAAGGATGGGCAAGATATCATTCAAATATATGATGCCTGGTTAAAAAGGATGGCATTGCACATTTTACATATATTATGGCTGGCTAAAAGACATGAGACTGCATAATTCCCATATATGATATAGAAACTAAACAGGTGGCATTACAGAACATGTCTAAACTAAGCAGATGACATATATGATGTCAAAAGTAGGCACTGCAAGGCAACATATGCATGATATGACTAACATCATCATGCCAAGGTAGAGAAAACACCTTGGGGGGTAAATAGGAGTGGTCAGCGGCGTCCGAATCCGCCTCAGAACAAATATCTTCCTCTGGATTACAATCTGGAGAGGGGTAGGGAGGGTCTGCCATTGAACCCGCCATGGAGCGATGTCTACATGACATTGTATTGCCGAGCAAAACTCTTCTCTTTTTCTCTACATGTTCAGCATGACTGTGTACAATATCTGACATGCATATGAAAAAATATGGTGAGATTATATAAGGAGAGCATGCAAAAAATTTAGAGTGATGGTAACAACCAGTGGATCAATGTTTTTCCGTTGAACCAAAATAGCCCTAATGGATCAACGTGAATGTATAGTAATAAGTGATGCAACAAGTGTACAACCTCCTTGCCGTAGCCGTGTCGACCTCAGCATCATTGGGTTGGTCGCTGAAGCAGTTGAGGCAGAGGTGGCTGTCGGAGGTGTGGAGGAAGATCTGAGGAATCTGTAGATGGCGTCCAGGGCACTGCTCTGTTGTGATGGATCGTTCTGTCGTTGGAGCAGCTCCGGTGAGCCGTAAGACGTCAAGGCTGAAGCAGCACAAGACAGACATCGTCAATCTCAAGTGGGATTCTAATAGCATCTCCAATAGATGATGTAAAATGGATGTGAAATTAACATCACCAAAAACCACCTGACTACAACAGATGAGGTAAAAACTGTTGACTCTGAACTTAACTGTCGAAATTGAAATTTACTGTGGAATCTGAATGCTACTGTCGAAACTAAACGCAATGGTAGCAGAGAGGCACTTGACATGTAGTTTAGGGAGGGACTGCAGTTCATCTTCAACCTGCACCCCCCTAAGCCGCCAGCCACCACCGGCCGAACCGTCGGCCCCAGCGCTGCCTCGCCGCCCCGAAACAACTCGTCACCGCCGCCCCGGCCAGCCCTCTAGGCCCCCGCCCCCACCCTGAACCCTAAGATAGATAGTGGGGTACCTCTTCGGCGAGCCCCCGTCCCCGCTGCGGGTGGTTCTTCCTTAACTCCGGCAAGCCCCCCAACCCCTAGAAATCGACTGACCCAAAAGCCGATTCAGTCGACTGAAGTGTGGCTTAATCGGAGCAGAGCAGCAGCACGAGCGAGGGGGAGAGCAGCAGCAGCAGCTGGGCGAGCGAGCGATCGAGCGAGAGCCGGAGCAGTAGCAGCAGATCCGGCTGGTATGGACGCCGCCGCCGAAGGGGCCTCGCACTGGGGGAGAGCCGTCGTGGAGATGTCGCCCGCGGCGCCGGCTTCAAGGTAGCCGCTCCATGGGGCTGCGGGATGGAGCATCGTCGGCGTCAGGAGGTCGAGTTAAGGAGAAGGTGCGATGCGATGAGTGTACAACCTCTTTGGTGGCGCCGAGTAGGCCTTGGCTTTGTCCGAGGAGTCAGTGAGGATGCTGCGGTTCCAGTGGAGCAGGTTAAGGCGGCGCTGTGGGGATGGAGCAGCCGCGATAGGCGAGGCGATCGTCGGAGCAGCTCCTTGGAGGTGGAGGACGGGGCGGCTGAACCGGCGGGACGGCGAGATGGACGACGGATCCTCATTTGGGGAGGTGGACGAGGGACGTCGAGCTGTTGCGGTGGACGACGTCGTCGGGGAAGAGGCTCCGGCTGGGCAGCGGTGACGTGGCGGACAGAGGAGGGTGGGGTTTCGCGGCTGGAGCGGAGAGGTTATGGCGGCCTAGGATTTCGAATGGCGAAAAGGGGGCAATGGGAGGGGGCGAAGCATGACTTAGGAACGCGCTTGCCCAAAATGTAGGGTGTGTTACAAAAGTACCCCTCGCCGATTTGAACTAGCGGCCCCTTCGGCTCAGGGTTAGAAGGGGGATTTCGCGTGTCGGGATTTGGCAGCTGGAGGGAGTTTTCGTGCGCGTTGTAATTTCGGGATAGCAAGGCGCGGGTTGTGAAGGCGCCAGTTTTGGGAGCACGATATCTGAATTTTCGGGATATAACAAGACGTGGGTTGAATTTTAGGGACAAGCCTAACGTGTAGTAATATTGTACTTGTACGTACCGAATCAATTCACACTTCCCTCAACCAAAAAGAAAACGAAAAAAATAAAACTATTTACACCACACAAAGAGAGAGTCTTGCCCCGTTTTACTATACAAATGCTATTCAAAGCTACTCCCTCCTTCCATCTATATAGGGCCTAATGCATTTTTCGATGCTAACTTTGACCAAATATTAGAGCACTGATATATGACATGCAACTTACACAAAGCACACCGTTAAATTCGTCTATGAAAGGTTCTTTCAATGATATAATTTTCACATTGTGCATGTCATGTACTATTAATCTTGTCAATAGTCAAAGGCGGTCTTAAATATCTCATTACGCCCTATATAGATGGAAGGAGGGAGTATGAATCCATGTTATGTCCGATTAAATTTTTTCGCTTGCTGTATAATGCATGTAACCTACTCATACCAACATTTTAGTGCATTCCAAATGTCTATACTACCGCTGCAATTCGAACTAAATTTGAATACGTTTCTCTATTTCAATAAGAATCTACAATCATGATTGTTGCCAACTTCAACCATCATAGTTTCCTTGCTACCCGCCAGATATAAATCAGACGGCCTATAATGCAGGATGGCAGGCACACCATCATCAACAACTCCGTTTTTTATAAGAGTGGAGATAAAATATATTAAATGTAGTATACCATGTTCATAACCACACCATGTGTATCACCGTTATATATATTCACACATCCGTCGGTTTGAAACACTATGATAAATTCTTCAAATATCCGAATTCGCTTTTTATAGCGCGCTAACTTTCTCTCTTTGTCACCCACACAACCCTCTTATCTTTGTAGCTAGCGCTAACTTTCTCTTGTGCATGCACACGCCCGCATCCCTCTCACCCTTCCTTAGCATTCTCTAGCTCCATCGCGCAAATTCGTCTTTTCACTTTAGGTCGTTCACCCACGGTGTGTGTAGGCCCCACGCTCCTTCTTTACGGCACACATCGATCTATATGCCTCTCTAGCCAGGTGTGCCTAGCACAAACACAAGCTTCCCCTCTTCTCTTGTCACCGTCCATGCCTCACGCCCACCACTCTTTTCATCGTTCTCGTACTCGCACACTCCTCCCCCTCGATATAGTATGCCTCTCGTACCACCTCCTACGTTCATCCCTCTCTCTCTATCCTTCTCCTCGTGCCTCATTTGCTTCTAACACACACATGCATGTATACCGATCGATCTCCCAACATATACCTAGATCGACTTTAACTACCCCCCATCAATCGACGTACCTCACAAGTTATGTCTCTCCTTTCTCTTACAAAGGGCAATTGATCTTCCTATGTAGTTACGTCTGCTTACCACAGCCACATCGTCCCCCCTCATCATTCGTGCATGCCTCCTGACCCGTCTCTCACACGCACATGCACAGACAACAAGCAGCCATCTCCTCTCTTATTGATATTGCGGGCATGCCCTCCGTTTGTCTAGCAAGCCTATCCCACCATTTGTTAGAAGCAACTCCACTACCACCCCCTCCAACACTCTAGCTCTGTCTCTCTCCCAACCTTATTCATCTCCTGCACATATGCATGGATGCCGATCGATCTCCCTTAATACATGAGGCAGATCGATCTCCTTAATACATGAGGTAGGCCTCTCTCCTCCTCCACACATATACCAGCCATTGTACCTCTATAGTTAATTGGGCCTCCCTCTTCCCCCACCACACACCGATAGTCGAGCGCTGCAGGTAGGTATCCATGCCACAGAGACAAACTGCACATGTCCCATCTCACGTTCTAGTAGGCCGGCCACTCTATATCTTTGACGTGGGCACACACAAATTCGATGGCACTCTTTATCGATCGCGCGCGCGCACACACACACATCATCCCTCTCTTTGATTCTATGGACACCTCAAGCCGATGATACCTCCACTCTCTTCTCGTGGATCGCCCCCTCTATATATATGTTATATCTAGGACTCTATTTCACACACATTGCATATGTTAAATTTTTTGATTGACCCCCCCCATAAAAAAACTCTCAAGAACCCACACACTATATCTCTCTAGGTTTGTATCTCTCTCACACAACCCCACGTAGGTGGTGTACGTATACAAGAAGAGAATAGGTGCACCGTGCACGTACTCACGCTTCGTGCCCAGCCATACCCACGCGGGTACACGGTGGAGCTCATTTCTTTACAAAATGGCAGCCCACGTGCTAATTTGAACGCCTGTAGCGATTGTTTACCTAGGGAGGTCGTGTACCATGCGTGCACGAAACAAAGTTTGACTTGACGCGTTGCCGCGTTATTTTTAAATAAAGTTATAGCGCTCAATGGCACGTACACAGAATATAAAACGATTTTTATGGAGGAAAAGGTAGTCCGCTCTTCAGAGTATCTCACACAAGGCTCCGGTGGCCTCTCTTTCTCACTGTTGGTCACTGATCCGGCCGCATCCTATCCGCCGGGGGAAAGGGAGTGTGGTGGCCTCTCTCTCTCTCTCTCACCGTTGGTCACTGATCCAGCCGCATCTCGTCCGCCGGGGGAAAGGGAGTGCGGTGGCCTCTCTCTCTCTCACCGTTGGTCACAGATCCGGCCGCATCCCGTCCGCTAGGGGAAAGGGAGGAAGTGCATCGTTTCTTTGTTCGACGGCGCCGAGGCAGCATGTCCCGATCTGCGGTACATGTCGTTCTCTCTGACCAAGCCCCGGCGCGGCAGGGCCTACGCCACCTGCTCGCAGATTCCGCCCGCCGCCGCTCACCTAGTTACATCCCGATGACCTCCAGGTATCCCCTCCGGCCTTGCTCCACTGCCCGTTTTCCCACGTCGCTGCATGTGGTTCTTTGCCCAAAACATAGCTCGTCCGGCGTACTTTCCATATTGCATTCTCGTCCTCACACCGTTTGAGACAAACACAACTGTGTTGTTATCTTCCCTTAGGACAAGGAATATGCTTCTTTTTTGTCATCGCATGTGTCATCAACTGTTATTGGCCAGTAATTGTTTCCTTTCTACCTCTTTTTTGCAAACAGGGCTATCCATTTCACCTCGTTGCTATTGCGACCTTTTGGTGAACTGCACAAATCACTTTTTTCTTAAGAGTGTTTTGTGCAGTTGTACTAAAATGTCACATGGGCAACGTCTCTACATTTCAGTGCAACTGCACAAAGGGAGGTTGGTTTTGCTCTATCCTCCTCATCCAACTTCGAGCCTAATCTTCTCCAACTAGTTAGTCTTAAGAGAGACTGCAAAGGTGACCGGCTTCTATTTGTGTGTTTATTGTTTCATCAGCAGTCCTCTATTATCGTAATCACACTTGATATCTTTGGAACAGGGACGCTCAGCTCTATTTTAGTGGAACTGCACAAAATGATCAGAATGTTGCATGCTCCAGACAGCTACTTTTTTTCCCAACATGCCTTGTTGATTTAGACAGAGCTGGGGGGACGTTGCTGCCAATGAAAGCATGGATCAATTTTAATCTAACACCTTCTCACAACTTTGTCTTCAGTTCTGATGTAATTATTAGCTCTGATCTGCTAATAATTGACATACATTAGCAAGGAAGTTAGTTTTTTATTGTTTCCCATAGAGCATCGATGGCAAGACACGTGAAACAAAAGCTGAAAGCTCACACCATTATACAATTTCATGTCGCTGGAAAATTATTTGTATAGTACATCAATTATGTAAACAAATGATGGAAGCTTGATAGCATTTCCAAAAGCCTCTTCATCATCCGGGTCCATGTGCCATGCACAAAATTATACTCCTTCATTCCTAAATATTTGTCTTTTTACAAATTTCAAACGGGCATATTTTAGAGTGTAGATTCACTCATTTTGCTTTGTATGTGTACTCCCTCCGTTCCTAAATATTCTATTCGTCTTAACAGAGATTTCAACAAGTGACTACATATGGAGCAAAATGAGTGAATCTACACTCTAAAATATGTCTATATACATCCGTATGTGCCAGTCCATTTGAAATCTCTAAAAAGACAGATATTTGAGTAGTCACTCGTTGAAATCTCTAGAAAGACAAATACTCCGGAGTATATTTAAGAACCGAGGGGGTAGTGCACAACCGCATGGGAGACTCAGCCCGGTCGTTGCGCCGCATTAATAGTGAGTAATGAGCAGTCAAATCATAAGCCCCACCTTTCCCACTGTAAGTTGCTCTGAAGAAGCAACCATCAATATGCTCTTCTTTGAATCCGCTCATACTACTCCATCCGTCACTGTTTATACAACGCGCTTTAGAAAAAAGAAAAAAATCTGTGGGACCAAGGCGACTAGCGATCGGCCTGAAAAATAGCATTGGTAGTTATATCACGTCGTCTATTACTAGAGGGAATAATGCGTACACACATGCATGTAGTGCTTCCACCCCGGGTACACACATGCATGCACTCCGTAGTAGTACAGTACATGGAGAGAAAATTGTGGACTTGATTGCGGTTACCATGCCCTAATTAATTGAGCATTAAACCAAACGCGTCTAAAGTCTCTCTGGTGGTGGAAATGCATTGAGAGAAATGCATCATAATGAAGCGCGCCCTGTAAACTGTGACCGAGGGTGGAGTAGTATGAAGGTGCAAAACCAAGTACGCGTACTACTGCGCTTGGCTCTTCGCCCCTTCGTGAAGTCGAACAATGATGGTACTCCGCATGTTGGGTACTACAGTGTATGCCTCTGACAATCTGACACCGAATGGACTGATGCATGTCCACCGAGGGTAGGTTGCATTAGTCAAAATGCGTAAGCGAGCTTCACCATGTCCTGCAAGCTTCTCCTCGTTCTGCGAGTTGACGGGACACACCAAAAAGTAGTGCTAGTCCATACTCCCTCCTTTCCAGTTAATATGGCTTAATCTTTTTTGCGGGTAAATGAGAGAGCTTTACTCATATATAAGCATTCTTAGGACAATCAGCCAAGACACTGGTCACTAGGAAGCGAGGTACCCCGCAAAAAAAGAAGTAGGAAGCGAGGTGTTTCATCAAGCCGGCTCTCGGCCACATTCAAAGTGCAGCAAGCACGGTTCGCACGAAGATGCGCCGCAAGGTTTGATGACCTGTTTACATGCTGAATAACAAAAAAAGAGGAAATATTACTGAGCGCTACTATTTGTAACAGGATATGAGCCAGAATTAAGCGAGAATTGTGGCGAGTGTTCCATGCAATCAACTTCCATTATCACATGCGAGAACCCTCGAAGAGAACCAAATGTGTTGAAGATTGCTTTATCACATTTTAAAATTATAATAAGAGTGCAGACGCTCCTCCATCCGGTTCCTAGTACTACTATAGTACGTACCTTTATGGACTATAGTAGTAGTACTAATAAACTTTGCGCTTGGCTGTTCGGGAAGTCAAACAATAATAGCACTAGTAGTATAGTGTATGCTTCTGGCAATTTGACACCGAATTAATTGTTGCATGTCCACCGCCTGAGCGAGGGAGAGCTTGCATTAGTCAAAAGTTTCTCCTTGTCCTGCGAGCCACCGCGCGCAAGCTTCTCCCATCCTGCAACATTCTCCTCGTTCGGCAAGTTGATGGGACACAGCAAAGTAATGCTAGTCCATGCTGCCTCCTCTCCGGTTAATATGGCCTAATTTCAAACGAGATAAATACACTGTCTGTCACTGTATATTTGTAAAAATACGGTCAGTGGACTTCATAATACGCTCACTGCGCTCAATATATATATTTTCCAGTGTTCATATGGTCACTAGCTCACCCTGACTGAGTATGTGTGTGCATGCACGTGTAGGTTGAGCACTTGAGCGTGACCGTGTGTGTTCCGTCATGTGCTCGGACATGCATGCATTAGGGCATCACGCACGTTTTTGCGTCCATGTGTACATGTGACTGTTGCATACACGTAGGGGGAGTACGTGTAGGGGCCACTAAGGAGTAGTCAAATCACACAGTAAGTTAGTCGGAAGAAGCAACCATCATTTCACTCTTGAATGACACGTACACAATATAAAATGGTTGATATGGAGAGAAAAACAAAACCACTATATATACACTAGCAGGAGCCTAAGCTACACGCCTGCTTGCTTAGGTTGCTCTCTTCACAAGCATAGAACGACGGGCCTGATCCCGCAGCTGGGGGAAGGGAACAATGTTCTGCGTAGACGCAGTCGACATCGGCAAGGGAGAAAACCCACAGTCGGTGCGTCCCGATCGGGGGTCACCGCGGGATGGGCTGACGTCGCATCCCAACCGCCCTTCTAGCTACAGCCCGACGTCCCAGGTAGTCCATCCTCCTTTTGGAGCCGGCTTGCTCCACTGCCATAGCTCCATCTCCATGTCGATCTTTCTCTACTTCTACCTGCTTCTACTTGTGATGAGTTTATGTCTCATGAACTAGTGCCAGTACTATTATTCTAATCACACTTCTTCAATATCTTTGCCATCAGGGATGCTCAGGTCGATTTTAGTGGAACTGCACAAAAGCATCATATGATCCGAGGGTGCCAGCCATCTTTCCTTCGACAGGTTCTACTTGGCTAGGAAATTAAATCATGTTTAGGGTTTAGGGTTTAAGTCGTAGTGACCCCATCAGTAGTTTTTCTATCGTATACGCTCTCACAACTTTTTTCTTTAGTTGTGAAGTAAATATTGGCTATGATCTATGAATCATTGAGATGCATCAGCATGCGTGTTAGTTTTCCTTTGTATTTGATGGAATGTTGTAACGGGGCAACCTTGGAATAGGAATGAAAATGGAGTGGAAAAGTTTCCGTTTTTCCGGAGAAAAAATGGAAGCGGAGAGAAACCAACGTTTTGTTTCGTTGGATCGCGCCATCGAGCAAAACCAACGTTTAAATCACGTATGTCGTGTTCGTGTCTCACCCTCCTCCACGGCTCGACCCCACACGGTCGCTCGGCATGCAACTCACCACAAACCGAGTAGTATACCATAACTTTCCCGCCTGCTTGTCGATGGATCGCGCCATGGAGTACTAGCACTACTGGAAGAGATTGATGAGTTGGGGGAGGACAGCTAGCTGTAGCACGGACTCCCAAGAACTTACTACTGGAAGAGATCGCACATGTTGTAGCCGGCTATTGTGACCTTTGAACGCGGAGCAGCCGCGTGCACCTGGAAGCGGCACGGGCGACGCTCTCTCGGACGGCGCGCCGCTTCAATGCCGACGCCAGTGAGAGGTCGCGTCCGCTCTGGCCGGGCATGAATGTGGCACTGACCGTTTCGGGCGGGAAGCACACGCGGGTGATGAGGAGGGTTCGGGTTGGTCAGGACCGGCCGTGGCAGCGGCCCGGACGTGCGCAAACAAGAGATGTTGTACGTTAATATTGCTGCGTTTATAATTAACAACGTAAATAATGTGCCAGTTGGACAAATATGATTGGAGATGGAGATGGAAATGGAATTTTACGTAAACACAGATATGCATGTCTATGTCTATGTGTGTGTGCGCGATGACTCTCGCGACCTAGAAGCAGGGGCCTGTTTTTGATCGAGTTTTCTTTCTTGGTACGTTAGAAAATCAGTTTGTCTAATTCACATCTAGATGTTATTTAAGGATATCATATCTAAGCTCCCACAAGTATATAATGTAGCAACAAGAAACAAAAAAACTAGGAAAAGACCACAAACAGAGTGGACATCAACTTATATGTGACATAACTATGTCACATCTAGATGTGTCCTAGACAGACCCTTAAAAAATTGTCCGCCAGTTTTCATTTCTTTTTTCCGGGAACGCGCGTATTCTATTTAAAACCACTGCTATGGAGATTTTTTTTACTCCATTATAGCCTCTTGTTTGATAGAGTTTCTCGCGTCTCGCTCTCTCACCCTCTCCATATAAAAACAAGATGACAGTGTCCACTCTATCTCTCTCCTCACCGGTGGTCACAGATCCGGTCGAATCCCGTCCGCTGCGGGAGGTGAGGAGGTGCAGCATTGACGTTGTCGCCGTCGATGACGGAGGAAGCCGATGCGCACCGTCCTCTCGGAGCCGGCGCTGGCGCGGACGAAGATCCTCCGCGCCCTTGTTTGCTACCGTCGTGTGGGCAGATCCCACCCGCCCACCTAAACGACATCTCGCCCACCTGAGGTATAACTTCTTGTACTGGTCCAGCTCCCTAGGTTGCTGCGTGCGGGTTTTCTTCTATGCGACTACTCCCCAGCTCCCCATGCATAGTAGCTAGGGTTCGTCAGCTGGTCCAACATCACCTAATAGTACTATTATAGAGGAAATGCCACTCA
The DNA here is from genome assembly GCF_018294505.1 of Triticum aestivum. NCBI lineage: Eukaryota > Viridiplantae > Streptophyta > Magnoliopsida > Poales > Poaceae > Triticum > Triticum aestivum. The sequence continues at coordinate 500,414,805 of NC_057800.1, read as the reverse complement.
AAAAGTTGTCCCGATTTACGCCTTGGTGGAGGTATACATGTTGTTTCGACAAAAAGTACATGGTGGTTGTGCGGTCATTGTCCATATGGTGGTAGTACTATCACCGGTTAAATGAAGAAATGCTTTTTTTCTCGAGTATCCTGGTTTAGTTCCCATCAAGATAATTATGATGCTTCTGTTTGTTGGTGTACTTTTCATTAATTCTTATTGACAATTGAGATGTCGTTGCTAACCCTTTTTTATATTTTTGGAAACAGCGATGCGTGTCTCCATACCCGGGCATGTCTTCCTCAATTTTAGTGGAACTGCACAAAATTGGATGGCCATTGTTGTTCCACCTCACTGTCCTCTGCCATGTGGTTCTTCCTTCCTCGAGCTTGATTACTAAGAAGAAACAGACCACAGTGAGGATTTGTCGAACTTCTTAGGTGCCTCACCCAAACTTGATGCCAAATGGATGATGCATCACCACGATGACCTATCGATGCTCATGGTTGCGCCTCATGGTTGCGTCGGCTGGTGAAGCTGATCGATTTTCGACGAAAAACAAGCTGTCTTCCATCAGTGCTCTTTGCTTGTTACGCACAAAGATGATATCATTCGTCAGTTCACCTTGGTTGCGTTGGAGACGTAGTCGTCTTTCACGTTGGTGCAATTTTATCACACAATTGGCTATGAACCAAATGTTTCCTCGAAGAAGGATCGACGTTGGTACTAAGAGCATAAGTTTTGTATTGATTTCTAAGCCTTCTCACAACTTTGTCTCCAGCTCCCCTGTAATTTTATTTGTCCAGCTATTAACTTTGATTTAAAAAATGGTGTGGACTAAAAACCCGGATGGACGTAGTAGCCCTCCATTTTTATTTACTCCGCATATTAGATTTGACTGAAGTCAAACTTTGTAATACTCTCAAACCTTTCCGATAATTGAAATTAAATTTCTTTATTTGTACACACTCTCACACATTTCTGATAATTTGGCGCATGTGTGGTTGTTCACTTAAGGGAGGGTAGTGTACCACACGTGAAGGACAGGAAGTGCGACCAGGACGTGTGGGCGTGGATCGTTAGTTCATCGGAAGTAGTACTAGTTTTCTTCACTGTACATTAAATAAAGAGTTTCTTTCCTTATTAACACAATTTAAAACGATTGTTATGGAGAGAATAAGAAAACCACTCCACTATATTTTAGTCGTATACACGAGAGTACTATATGGACGCAACTTCATTGACTTAGTGCACCTGCCTTTGGATTTACGACAGGTGGGCCCAAAATGTGGCTGGCTCACCTGTCATACAGCCAAAAGCAGGTGCAGTGAAGGCACCGGAGCTCAGTCCGTACCATAGTA